>NC_059292.1:36179042-36199042 GCF_017591435.1 Portunus trituberculatus
CCGGCCGGGGAATCGAACCCCGGTCCTCTGGCTTGTGAAGCCAGCGCTCTAACCCCTGAGCTACCGGGCGTATGTATGTGTGTGTGTGTGTGTGTGTGTGTGT
The DNA here is from genome assembly GCF_017591435.1 of Portunus trituberculatus. Taxonomy (NCBI): domain Eukaryota; kingdom Metazoa; phylum Arthropoda; class Malacostraca; order Decapoda; family Portunidae; genus Portunus; species Portunus trituberculatus. The sequence continues at coordinate 36,179,146 of NC_059292.1, forward strand.
GTTTGCGTTCGAGCGTTTTCTCAACCACACAACTGGAAAATAAAGAAAACAGCATTCTCTGAAGAAACAAAAGCACACACACATTGCCCTGACTGAAACAATGAGGTGGAGAAAAATTAAAGGAAAGAACGAGAAATGCAACACTAGCATGAAAAGGAAACCACATTGGCATAAAGTGATGAAGAGGATATTAAACATCGCTGCAAAATACATTACACATAGACTGAAATATCACTTAAAACCGTCGAGGTGATCTGTTGAAGTACCAATGAATTGGGAGTATGAGTATATGAAAACACCAATAGGGAGCAAAGAGAATAACTACCAAAACAAATAAGTTCAGAAATTCTACGTTTTCTACTAAATTTTGTTCCAGTGCTTCAGTGGTTTCACGGCTCGATAATTATCCTGCCTTTTCAACGTTTCCCGGATTTGCAGCGTTGTGTTCCGAGTCTTACAGGTAAAAGTAATCTATTCATAAGCTTCAGCGATGTGGTTGCGAGCGGCGCGTCGACTGCTCCAAATGAGAGTTATCCAATTTGTGGCTCAGCGCAGGACTTTCCAGGAGGGTACAAAGGCACGAAATGAATAAGCTACACCACTGCGATAGACTGCCTGTTGACTTATTACTAAACGCCATAAGTTAAGAATATATTCCTCGACAAAGTTACTCCTCTCCCTCAGTCGTCATACAGTTAAGAGTCAAACAACTCATATATAGAACTAGTGAACGTTTCCAAGCGACATCTTCAAAAAATTTAACATGGAACGATTAGAAAATTATATCTCGATTTGCTATTGCAGAGAAGAAAAGTCTAGGGAAATGACATGTCATATTTAAATTACTAAGGGGGAGAGAGAGAGAGAGAGAGAGAGAGAGAGAGAGAGAGAGAGAGAGAGAGAGAGAGAGAGAGAGAGAGAGAGAGAGAGAGAGAGAGAGAGAGAGAGAGAGAGAGAGAGAGAGAGAGAGAGAGAGAGAGAGAGAGAGAGAGAGAGAGAGAGAGAGAGAGAGAGAGAGAGAGAGAGAGAGAAGCACATACAAATAAAATATTATGAAAAAAAGGAGAAGGAGGAGAAAGAAAAACAGAGAATCAAAGAGGTAACAGAGACAGACAGGGGAAGGAAAGCTGGGAAAAAGAAGGGAAGTAAAAAGACCGGTCTCTTGAATTCATTATTTACACTTCACAGCCTATATAGAAAAGACCGCCTGACTGTCTCATGCAGCCACACTCTCCTACAAACCGTAGTGCCGATCCACGCCCCACCACATCTGGGACCTGCCGAGCCTTAACTGATTCTTGTCTGGAGCACCGCCACCCTCCACCCTTTGGACCTTCTTGTTCATCCCACAACGACAAGCCGATATTGAATTGTCAAGGTCTCTGAAGTCTTTCTCTTTTATTTTCATGCGTTTTCTATGTAATATCACACAACAATGTCGAGAGTCCAGTGGTGAAATTCTCCCAGTGATCCAGCAAACAGTTAATCAGAGCATGTTCCTTTCCTTCCCCGGTAATGGCGGAGAGCTGCCTTGGCTTTCACGGAACAGGCTACACTCGTGCATATTTCAGAGGGTGAGTAAAGTGACTGAGACTCCTTCCTTCCCACCGTCTGGAATACACGTCCGAAACACACTTCCACGTTACGGGACTCCCTTTCCACTTCCCACTGCATGCACCTCCACCAGAATGTCCTCACTGATCTCTCACTCCACATATCCCTCCACAATTATGCGGCTTTTTAACCTAATCCCAAATTAAGCCCTATCATGCATGTAAATTCATCTCCTGTGGGTGTAGTGTCTTAAAAAAAGCTCTGCTTCTCCCTGCCCCGCTCAGAACCTGCTACGTGACATGCATTCCCTTCCCACGCCTGCCCCGTCACAGTCCTCTCCGCCCCCCATCCCTGTCCCGCTTCAATCAAGACACATTCCACCTCAATTCCGTTTCAATTCAGCCCCGTCCCGCCCTTCCGCCGTCTTCCCTGCTGCGTGTCGCCCTTGTCCTGCCTCCCTCGCCCGCTGTGTACTCTTGCTCGTGCCCTCTTAAACCTCCCTGTTCCTGCCTTTGTCTCGTCCCTGAATCTGCCCCATCACGCCTGTGCCGCGCCCTTCACCTTGCAAGGGCCAGCCTTACCACGTCCTCACGTCAGTCCCGTCTACCCGCGGAATGCTTCTTCTCACCATTTTCAAGGCGCACTAATGGAATGCAATAAACATGCAGATCTTTCATTCCTCCGGAAAAGATTTGGTCTCGCAATTTTTCAACGATGCTTCTTTCACTCGTTTTCTAAGCAATTACTGCGAAGGCTTTTTTCTCCATGGAGCAGCAACATATTGAGTTTCCTGCAGGATGGACAGCCCGGAATTCCAGGGGCGAGGTTATCTGACTTTCCTCTAACGTTTTCTTTACTCTGACTTCTACGCGAGCACATTTCTTCTCCAGATCATTATTATACTATATTTTTACCTCCACTTTTGAGAAGCTTAACGAACTCTGCTGAAATTTCCGAAAATCTTATTTGGGCTCCTCAGCAAGTACCGGCGACTGGCCGTGATAAGGCCCAGCAGGTGCGGTGAGGTGTGAGGAGGCCACGTCAACGTTTCTTGGCACAGTGGCTGCGATGGCGATCCTTCAGGCAGCCAAGTGAAATCAGTGACTTAGAAAGGACAACACGAGAACTGGCAACCTTGCCGAACTTCCTGAAGTCGAGCGAGCGGTCCAGAAAATTTTCTACACCAGGAATGGAATTTGCATCCTCCAGGAATCACAGGATGGAGATGAATGGCTTATCATGAAGACCATCACCACCGCCTCGTTGCTCTCGCCTCCCTGACGAGCAGGCCGGGAGCTTTTGAGGAGAATCAAAGCTTTTATTCCTCGCTTAACGACCCTTGGCGGAAGACCCAAGTGTCTGGGGAGCCCTGAGCACCACCTGAGGAGGCGCGTCCACGTCCCTGCGCGGCAACTTGGCTACCTAATTGATCCTTGGATGAGGTGCTTCACAAACACGCAAAACATAATTGCCAACGACAGAGCACGTATCGAAACATGACCCAAAGAAGTACCCACTTCCCAACACGGTGATTGTGCAATGTGTATTACACGATTGAAATAAAGTGATAGCAAAGGAAGTTAAATTAATGAAGTTCAACAAAAATACTAAACAGAAAAAGATATCAATAATAATGATAAAAACACCAGTAATCACCGAGTTGTACAAGAGGCAGACATGAAGCCTTGAGCTCCCGATGACAGCCACCACACACGCCTGGCCAAAGACCGCTCCCCCAAGCCGACCTGGCAAGGAGCAACAATCTCTGGCAAGGCAGCTTCCGGGTAAATGGCTGATCATTACCCGGCTGATGCAAGAAAAGATGAAGTTCGTGTCCAACTGTTTCCTCCTCTTTTCTGCACCAGACGATGTCCTATCCACGGTGCCCCAGAACTCCTTTGTCCGCTTATAGTCCTGCCGACACTGCCTAACGAGGACCATCTGTTGGGTGTGTGGCGAGGACTCGCCGACTCGGGACTCCGCCTACTCCCGCCAGGATGTGCTGCTGCTGATGCTGTTGCTGATGCTGTTGCTGATGCTGTTGTTGTTACTGTTATTGTTGTTTTTGTTGTTGTTGTGATGTTGTTAGTGGGGTGGAGACAGATGGTCACGGGTTGCGGTTGGCTGGTTTGGTATAGGATTCTTAATTGCGTCTTGCTGTCATCTTACAACTTTCTCACTCGGGTGTGTGAAATGCCGTTCGTTGGTCAAACCCTAACCTTAACAACAGACAGTCGTTATACATGATTTTATTTTTTAGAGTGTGCACCACATTCACCGGCAAATTCTCTCTCTCTCTCTCTCTCTCTCTCTCTCTCTCTCTCTCTCTCTCTCTCTCTCTCTCTCTCTCTCTCTCTCTCTCTCTCTCTCTCTCGTAAGATAACCTTCCTTCCATGGTCCAAGCTCCTGCTATATCTAACGGCTCATGTTTCAATGCTACATCATTTCCGTTTGAAACTGGTATAAAATTCTAACGTCCAGCGACACATAAAATCAGCAAAGCATCCATCCTCGCACACTCCTGGCAACCGTCATCTCCATGAACGAGGTCAAACTCTCTTGCGGATATACAATACCTTAATAGCTGGATTGCTTCTAAGTGGAAATTCTCCGTTGAGAACTAGTCGTCTCTCTCTCTCTCTCTCTCTCTCTCTCTCTCTCTCTCTCTCTCTCTCTCTCTCTCTCTCTCTCTCTCTCTCTCTCTCTCTCTCTCTCTCTCTCTCTCTCTCTCTCTCTCTCTCTCTCTCTCTCTCTCTCTCTCTCTCTCTCTCTAACAAAATGGAAAAAAGGCGCAATGTTCCAAAACAGAGAGCTGTGGTTTAAGGTCAAAGGAAAGGAGTGGCGGTGGAGAGAGAGAGAGAGAGAGAGAGAGAGAGAGAGAGAGAGAGAGAGAGAGAGAGAGAGAGAGAGAGAGAGAGAGAGAGAGAGAGAGAGAGAGAGAGAGAGAGAGAGAGAGAGAGAGAGAGAGAGAGAGAGAGAGAGAGAGAGGTGGAGTGGCGTGTAACAGGAAGCTGGGCGGCAAAGAATGCAGCAGCGGGGAGTACTGCTTTGTTTCCCACTACTGCGGGCAAACCTGAACTCAGTCACCCCTAACCATCAAGAAGAACATTCACGGAACGGAGCCAACTGTACCACCATGGAAACTCTCTTTCTCTCTCTCTCTCTCTCTCTCTCTCTCTCTCTCTCTCTCTCTCTCTCTCTCTCTCTCTCTCTCTCTCTCGAGCTTCCTCCCTCCCTTCGGCCCTGTCCTGCTCGCCACTTATCATTTGAGCCAAGGCAAGTGTGTGTGTGTGCGGTATTGTGCGGCCTGTGGCTCCCTAGAGGGACGGCAATCAGGCGGCGAGGCAGCTACTGACACGGTGTTACGGGAACCCCAATTTAAGTTAGGACGTAAAGTGCTCCAGATGACGCGGCACCCGAGACCCTTGATTATGGTGTGTGTGTGTGTGTGTGTGTGTGTGTGTGTGTGTGAGAGAGAGAGAGAGAGAGAGAGAGAGAGAGAGAGAGAGAGAGAGAGAGAGAGAGAGAGAGAGAGAGAGAGAGAGAGAGAGAGAGAGAGAGAGAGAGAGAGAGAGAGAGAGAGAGAGAGAGAGAGAGAGAGAGAGAGAGAGAGAGAGAGAGAGAGAGAGAGCCAAGCGACCTTATACTAACAAAACCTGTGCCTTCGCTTCTATATAAGTATTTTGGTAAGCGATATCAGACCAACAGGATCCTTCCGTCAGTGGTTAAAGGCCATTTTCTGACTGAGTTCACTGCGTTGGACAGCACGGGTGAGGGTGGCAGTTTATTTCATTCCTGAAGGTATTGTTGTAAATTATTGTGTGGCCTCAGTTCTCCTGTGCTTATTGTTACTTTCAACCACGAATTAATTTGAGTGATTGAATGACTGACTGCTTGACTGACAGGTTGATTTGTCTTGGCAAGTTTCAGCGTCACAGGAAAGGGAGCTTGCGTTGTCGTCTCGCTGATGATATGGAGTGAAATTTATAGAACGAGGATGTTATTTTAAGTATGAATGAAGCTGACAAAGTGCACTAAAAGGTAGGAAGGTTCCAAATTAATTATTTTTCCATGAAAAGTAGCTTATAAGAGAGTCCATTATCACCGATTCACATATTAACATATTCACTTTCACTTTTAAATGTGAGATGGAGTGAGTTACCTCGCCTGCGTGGCTTTTTAAGAAAAGTATACGCAGAGTTGCATAATAATGTACAGAGAAGAAAAACACCACACTATTACAGGTTTCCAGGCACCAGTGTGAACTTTCAATTGAAAATATGAAATGAAGTGAAAGTTACCCGACTTACTGAATTGAAAGCACAGTGTACGCAGAGTAACATAATAATAAACACAGAAGAAAGAACGCAACACTATCACATGTTTTCAGGCAGCCGTGCTAACTTTCAACTGTAAATATCAGATGTAAAGAAAGCTCCCTCACGTAATGCACTAACACATGGACCTGAACGAATAGTGTATGCAGAGTTCCATAACAAAATAAATAGAAAAAAAAAACACTACACGAAAACAACTCTCAGTAAACCTATTCCTTATTAGCACTGCATCTCTACCTCACAATGCAGGCTGAAAATTCTTCCCTGCCTCCGCTCAGCCTCAATAAGTGATCCCAAACTACCCGCCAGCCGCCAGCAGGAAGCCAGACAGACTCACTCATTATGAAGGAGTTTTTCGACCTAACTTTTTCTACACCCAATTTCCATCTATCAAATTCCCAATCACGTCACTCGAGTATTGAAGGATTATCAATTATTCCTTTGCAAGTTTTTGAGGTAATTTGAAGTGTCGCTCGCTCATAAACACTCGGATATATAAGGAAATATATCATGAAGAGGTTTGCCAGCATCTGAATTTATCCATGAACTTGTATAGGAATTATTGCTTCCTTCCTCTCTCTCTCTCTCTCTCTCTCTCTCTCTCTCTCTCTCTCTCTCTCTCTCTCTCTCTCTCTTTCCATGTCAAGTCAGGGTCTCATCATTCTCCTCCAAGTCAGTCTCCTTCACTTAACTGGCCGACTCACTCTTTCCTCCATTCTCTCCTCCTTTCTTTCCTTCCTTGCCTCCACATTTGTCACACTCATTTTCATACCTTTTCTTCTCTCCCAACTCTAATTCCTTCTCGTCATTTTCTCTCTCGGCTCCATCTCTCCTCCTTTTCTTCTTCATTACTCCATTACTTCTATTCTTTTCTTCTTTCTTTTTCATTTGGTTTTATTTTCGTGCCTTTTTATGTTCTATTCTAGTTATATATTTGATCTTTTCTTGTTTTATTTTCTTTTTCCTTTATCCTTTTTTTTCCAGATATAAAGCATAGGAAGATTCAGTGTTTACTTATAGTGTGTGTGTGTGTGTGTGTGTGTGTGTGTGTGGTGAATATTCCCCCCCCCTCCCGCTACTGCAAGATACATTTTCTCATCAGTCTTGGTTTTATGTTTACTTTTCTTTCACAGTATACATATTTTCCCTCCGCCTCTTCTAACAGACACTCATAAAAAAACTCTTCTTTCTTTTTTTTTCTATCTCTCTTCACACTCTCTTCTCGCACGAACAAACAACTTCCTCCTATCTTCTATCTTCCACATTTTTATCCTTCGTCTTTTTCGCAGCTTTTCTCCTCTTCCTTCTCCTCATATTTTCTTCTTACAGTCTCTCTCTCTCTCTCTCTCTCTCTCTCTCTCTCTCTCTCTCTCTCTCTCTCTCTCTCTCTCTCTCTCTCTCTCTCTCTCTCTCTCTCTCTCTCTCTCTCTCTCTCTCTCTCTCTCTCTCTCTCTCTCTCTCTCTCTCTCTCTCTCTCTCTCTCTCTCTCGCGAACTCATTCTCCTCGCCTCTCCATCAGTCTGCCAAAAGGACAATCTCCGAGGTATGAGCCCCGCACCAAGATGACACTCCAAGCTTTATGCCCCGTGAGCCGCGACGTCCTTTCGCCCTTGTCGCCAAGATAGACTAGACCCTTGCACCCTCCTCCTCCAGGCCTCCCTCTCCTCCTCAACAGCCCCATTCCCAAACACCCAACCATGCCTCCCCTTCCCTCCCAACCATGCCTCCCCCTTCCCTCTTCTTTCCGTGTTGCCTCTATTTCCTTCTCCGCTTTCTCTTGTTCTACCTTTTTTTTCCTCTCCTTTCCCTTCGGTCTCTCGTCGGTCTGCTACTTCAATAATGGTAAGGATAATGATGAAAATGATAAAGGCAATATAATAATAATAATAATAATAATAATAATAATAATAACAATAATATTAGTAATATTTTTCCTCGGGTTTCTGTTGCTGATAAAAGAATTTTGTCAGGAATAGAATGCACAGCAGCAGTAGCAATACCATTATTATTATTATTATTATTATTATTATTATTATTATTATTATTATTATTATTATTATTATTATTATTATTATTATTATTATTATTATTACTATTATTATTATCATTATTATTATTATTATCATTATTATTATTATTATTATTATTATTATTATTATTATTATTATTATTATTATTATTATTATCATTATTAGTAGTAGTAGTAGTAGTAGTAGTAGCAGCAGCAGCAGCAGCAGTGGCAGCAGCAGTGGCAGCAGCAGCAGCAGCAGCAGCAGCAGCAGCAGCAGCAGTGGTGCAGCAGTGGCAGCAGCAGCAGCAGCAGCAGCAGCAGTAGCAGCAGCAGCAGCAGCAGCAGCAGTAGCAGCAGCAGTAGGTGCAGTAGTGGTAGTGGTAGTAGTAGTGGTAGTAGTAGTAGTAGTAGTAGAAGAAGTAGAAGTACAAGTAGAAATATATATAGTAATAGAAGTAGAAGTATTAGTAAAGATGGTGGTGGTGGTGGTTGTGGTGGTTGTGATTGTAGTTGCGGTTGTGGTGGTGGCGGTGGTTGTGATGGTGTTTGTGTTTGTGGTTGTGGTGGCGGTGGTGGTTGTGGTGGTGGTGGTGGTGGTGGCGGCAACAACAACACAGGGCAGATGAATAAATGCAGGGGAGGGGGATACAATATACAAACTTTACAACCGCTACGTAGCAACACAATAATAATTCCTTTACGCATTTCACTCTCTGCTGCGTTTCCTCTCACTGTTTATCCTTTTGCGTAAACATACGGACGCCACATCTTTATCCACCGCATGAAATAACTGATCGTAACTTACAGTGTAGTCCAAGATCCACCGACACCCGACACCACCCCACCCACTCCAACCAACCCAACCCAACCCAACCCACTCCACCCACTCCACATGTCCCGGAAAAAGATGTCCTAATAAAATGTTGGAATAACCATTGAAACGTACATTCCTTACTCCTGGGACACATTTCTGCTGCGATACCGCCGTGTTTGTTGCCGGTGGAATAGCTATTATCATTAGCATTATCATTGTTATCATCAGAAATATTGTAAGCCGGTATTGGTGTTAGAATTAGAATGAGCATAAGTATAATAATTTCTCGAATGTTCAATTAATAATAATAAAACAATCTCTGCTTCATCATCATCAGTGCTATGGTAAAAACAGACATTATCATCCTTGCTTCTTTTCCTTTGCCGTCGATGCTGCTTCCTCCTCCTCCTCCTCCTCCTATGCTGGTAGAGTTCGTTCCCTTCAACTTTATGAGTTTCTCTTTAATAAACGCTCACCTAGCCAGTACTTGCACTCATGAGCGGCAAATACACACACACTCACACACACACACACACACACACACAGATCTCTCTGTCTCTCTCTCTCTCTCTCTCTCTCTCTCTCTCTCTCTCTCTCTCTCTCTCTCTCTCTCCAGTATCGCCACATGCACCGCCGCCTCTCAAGCCTCAGGTCCATACCCTTCATCGCACCGCCCTTGCCGCGTGCTTGCATCGTCACTCTTGCAATTCACGATGTGCAAACACTCCCCTCTCCACGATGAATCCGGTATAATCCATGTTAATCTTACAAAAGATTATCAGAAAAACAATCGTTTCACCGTCCAGTGTCCTCGTCAATAACTTTTTAGCTGGCATCCCCAAAACTATTGCAGGATTGAGGTTATATTACCATTTTACTTCCCTCCCCATGCTAAATAATAAGCGGATATGAAAGAATACAAATATTCTCAAAAGGTACACGTTTCAATCAATACCTAATCATGTTCCTACATTGCAGCTGTGGTCTGTCAGGCGCTTGTCCAGTCACGCTAGGAGACGGTATTGACTCCATTTCATCTTTCCTTTCGTTGTTCTTCGACTTCCTTTCGTTACGACGTACAAAAATCTCACAAGAACGCAACGCCACCATTAAAAATAGCTAATGATAACTAGCACAGAAACCCATAATAACTATTGAATTTCTTATCTTAACGTTAACAAAACCTTCCAATCTGTTCCGTTCCATCGCCAGTCTCCTCGTGCAATGTTATATCCACGTTCACCACACACTCACAACCACGTTTTCCCGGCTTCAATCACCCCTCCGAGTCACAGACACATACTTTGTCCACACTGGGCTTCCGTGACTGCACTGAAGAAACAAAAACAAACCACAAGTAGCACCACCACTATTTACCGCCAACTGGGAAAGGAGTAAAACGTTAACACACACACACAGTTCTCGATTCTCTCTTTTTATGTTTTACTTCCGGTTACCTGTTGGCAGGATGGTGACAGACCTGGCATGAATAGGAGAAAATTATCAAGTTTATGTTGTCAATATGAATTAAAGACGGACAGTAAATGATAGGGAACAGAAAGATAAGTTCCCGAAGTGTGTGTGTGTGTGTGTGTGTGTGTGTGTGTGTGTGTGTGTGTGTGTGTGTGTGTGTGTGTGTGTGTGTGTGTGTGTGTGTGTGTGTGTGTGTGTGTGTGTGTGTGCGTGTGTGCGTGTGTAATAAATCTTCGTAGAGCTAGAAAAATTATCCTTCATGTAGGAGACACACACACACACACACACACACACACACACTACCACTACCACCACCACCAGTACGAAGCAGACCATCCCTCTCCCGCACTCCATACAAACCCGACATGCCATAAGTTTGATGTTTGGCTTCCTCTTATAGAAAGGGAAACAAAAAAAAAAAAAGAAAAAAAAAATGGGCCTATCTGAATGGTAGGGAGACCTTATCACTGCACCGCCTTTAATGATGGCCAAGGAACCTTTCATGCCGCCCACGCCACCCATAATACCAGAAGAGAGAGGCTGATGAAACGCCTCTAAAAGTACGAGGCAGAGGAGTAGTGTATGCAAAACTCGGCAACATATCACGAGTTTTTGTGACGTTGGGCCAGAAAATGAGAGAGAGAGAGAGAGAGAGAGAGAGAGAGAGAGAGAGAGAGAGAGAGAGAGAGAGAGCAAACACTGACTGACTGACTGACTGACTCTCTCTCTCTCTCTCTCTCTCTCTCTCTCTCTCTCTCTCTCTCTCTCTCTCTCTCTCTCTCTCTCTCTCTCTCTCTCTCTCTCTCTCTCTCTCTCTCTCTCTCTCTCTCTCTCTCAACTAAAGCGGACACACAAGGTAAGGGGCGTGTTGGGAAAAGTAAAGATAGAGTTTGTTTGTTTATTTTGTTTGTTTTATCTGCATCCGAAAGATAGAGTGAAAACCTATCTCCAGGAAACTCTCTCTCTTTCTTTCTCTCTCTCTCTCTCTCTCTCTCTCTCTCTCTCTCTCTCTCTCTTCTAAGTCTTTGTTCTCCTTAATTTCCTTCTCGTTCAGTAACCTCGCACTATGTTGACGCCTACCTCACCTCCAAAGGGGAAAGGGAAACGACCGGCTTAAAACGAGGGAGGGAGAGGGAGAGAAAGAGGGAGAGGGAAGGATACAGCAGCACCAGCAGCAGCAGCAGCAGCAATAAAAAGGAGGTGAAGGAAGAGGAGGAAAAGTCATGTACAGAAAAAAATGTAAATTGATAAGAGAAACATTATTTTTCATCATGAGACGCAAATTCTTCCTTAACTGTTAGAAATACTAAAAACATGTATCACTTATCTATATGAACTCTCTCTCTCTCTCTCTCTCTCTCTCTCTCTTTTTTTTTTTTTATTTAAACTTAATGCACATAACATACATATTTTACACGTATGTTTACAGTTGGAGCTGAGTTCGTGAGCTAAGAGCGTGCACTGGCATGTGACGCTCATTCTAAAGCTGCTCCCGGGGACGGCATTGTGAGCGAGGGTGTTATAAAACTGTCACTGTCAGTTGCGCACCTCCCTCGCCACTGATCAGCACTGTCATGTCAGGCACACGCACATCCCACGTCACTGTGTTTCACTGTCACTGTCAGGCATACTATTTTCCTCCACTGTCACTGTCAGGTGGAATTGCAGGCTGGTGGACACTGCCATTTTATCACCTGTCACTGTCACTATCAGGCGGATGTGTCCGTAACCAGGCGTGGGCAGCACACTTCACTTGCTGGGTGGACATGCTGGAGACGTCCATTACTGAGGTGAAGGCGTTCCACAACACCGCGGTGTCGTGGGAGAAGGCGCGCTGACACCTCACAGAATGGCACCTCGGCACCTCGAGGAGGGTGTCGGACACTACCGCTCTCGTAGTACGTTCACTCCTCCTCCAGGGTATCCGTAGAGCCGTGAGGTGAGGTATTTGCTGCACCTGGGCTTTGTGCAGCACAGTAAGGGCCCCAACACGCCTTCGGTGCTCCAAGCTGTCCAGCACGTTGATAGGGGAGTCTTGGTGAGGGTCTGGGTGCTGTCGCTGCTGTCTCTGCTGCAACTGCTGCCCCTGATGCCACTGTCGCTGTAGCTCAGCTTGGGGCTGCTGTCCCAGGCCACCGGCATCGCGAAGGAGGCGCTCGGCTCGCCGCTGCACCTTGTCCAGCAGGGAGAGGTGGGACTGGGCACTGCACATCCAGCTGAGGGGGCTGTACTCCATGATGGGCCTCACCTGCGCTTTGTACAGCGTCATGAGCCCCTTGGCATCGAGTAGGTGCCTCACTCGACGTAGGAGTGTCACCCTCAGGGATGCCTTACGTGCCACGCTCTCCAGGTGGCGGTCGAAGCTGAGTTTGGAGTCTACCTCCACCCCCAGGATGTTGATGGAGTCCTTAATGGCAAGGGTGTCTTCTCCAAACTTCAGCTGGCCTTCAAACAGCCTGACGTCCTCCCGTGAACGTGAGATGACCACGGCCTGGTTTTTTTCGGCAGCAAACTTGACTTGCCACTGTTTACCCCAGGCCATGATGTCACCAAGGTGGCGGTTGGTGACATCAATCACGTTCACTACCTCCTCTCTACCGAAGCTGTGCGAGAGAGTGGCATCGTCCGCGTATGCCGACACAGGTGCGAGGCTCTGAAGGAGGTCTCTCTCTCTCTCTCTCTCTCTCTCTCTCTCTCTCTCTCTCTCTCTCTCTCTCTCTCTCTCTCTCTCTCTCTCTCTCTCTCTCTCTCTCTCTCTCTCTCTCTCTCTCTCTCTCTCTCTCTCTCTACTATATCCGCACAGTAACCGAACATTCATTCTTTTATATTCATTTAGGGCTCGAGAGAGAGAGAGAGAGAGAGAGAGAGAGAGAGAGAGAGAGAGAGAGAGAGAGAGAGAGAGAGAGAGAGAGAGAGAGAGAGAGAGAGAGAGAGAGAGAGAGAGAGAGAGAGAGAGAGAGAGAGAGAGAGAGAGAGAGAGAGAGAGAGAGAGAGAGAGAGAGAGTGGCGTTTTCCTCCTTCTTTACCCTCCTCCTCCAGTTCCACTCTCCCTCGTGGTGTCAAAAACTCATTATCTGGCGTTACTTTCCTTTGCACTGCCGCCAGAAACCTGCTTCACCCTCGCACCTTCACTGCTGCCGCCCAGATAATGGAAGAAGACTGCCCAAACCACTCATATTGCATCAGTTTAGTCGCCTCACGATACACCGTTTTCTGAGTCCATTTGAATACCAGATGAAGTTTGCATACACTACGGCCTTCAGTAACATTCCTAATTTTTTTTAATAAACTTTGGCGGGCGGTGGTGTCTGGTGACAGCGGCAGGGCGGGGAGGCTAAGAGAGTCAGGAGTGCGGCACGCGGGGCGGCTTCCTTCAGCACAGTGTGTGTTTGGTGCTGCAATGCACAAAATCAACAGAACCGTCCTAAAATCGGTGAAATAGTTCGTTATTACGGTAGAAGGTGCTCTTACAGTATTGCACTGTGCATTACGGAGTATTATCTTTGCAGTTGTCTAGCATCAATCCCAAGTAGGCATCGCCAACAGTGAACACATCCTGCATCGAACACCTGCATCACCCAAGGACAAGAACGCATGCGGGGTCTCCCAGGAGATCCTGCTGAGATCAGCAGGATGGCAATTATTTACCTTACACTGACGTGTAATCTACCCTCTAGAGGCCTGGCCACTGTGGGGACCTTCTAAGAGGTCATCAGACAATCCATCATGTCCAGTGATACAATGAGCCTTTTTTCTGATCTGAGTTACATACTACATGCGACGTTCAATTATCCCTCACAGCAGACCTAATCGCCTCAACAACGGCATTGTGCTGCAACACATGTTATGTAAATAGAAATTAAATATTTTTTTTAATAAGGAGATTATCATAATAGTATTTTCGTCTATTCAGCCAACTCTGAAAGTGTGATGATCAGGAATGAATGAAAACACGTCTTGTTGCAGTAACTTACAAGTACATTAAAAAGCAGAATAAAATATCATACTAAGCCTTGCCGTACTAGGAAGAAGGAAAGCGGAATAGACGTAAGTTATAAAAGTATAGCGATACGTTGGAACAAATACTTGCCACACTTCATGTCCCATCCTGCCATCACGCGGCCACGACACTTCCACCTAAATACAACTATCAAACAGAGAAATGAAAAAATCGCTAAGGTTTTTTTTCCTCACACCGAATCTTAGTTTTCTTTCCACAGACACACACACGCACACACACACACACACACACACACACACACACACGGCCCGGTAGCTCAGTGGTTAGAGCGCTGGTTTCACAAGCCAGAGGACCGGGGTTCGATTCCCCGGCCGGGTGGAGATATTTGGGTGTGACTCCTTTCACATGTAGCCCCTGTTCACCTAGCAGTGAGTAGGTACGGGATGTAAATCGAGGAGTTGTGATCTTGTTGTCCCGGTGTGTGGTGTGTGCCTGGTCTCAGGCCTATCCGAAGATCGGAAATAATGAGCTCTGAGCTCGTTCCGTAGGGTAACGTCTGGCTGTCTTGTCAGAGACTGCAGCAGATCAAACAGTGAATTACGAGTACACGCACATTTGACCTTCCCGTCTCACAGAAGTGCGGCGGTACAGTCGTGGTCCTTACTCGATTAAGCTTCAGCACTGACTCCCGCTGTATACTTCATGTCTTTCCCACAATCTTAAATCTCTGCTTTGATGACAACGAATCATGCCAATTAACAGACTCTTGAAAGATCTGAGGAGTTAAAGTTGAGGTGAAATGTTATACACAGTGGAAGAGTGTGCTGTACAGCCAGACTATAGAGCATGATAACACCTGTGCATCCCTATATGGCGCCGCACCTGTAATATGTAGAGCGCCTGGCCGATAGAGGGTCAGGCACGCGTTCTGTATGCAGCTCCCAGAGACCTTTCATGAAGAGGGGGCGGCAGCATGACCGTCCGGGCCCTTCCTGCCAATGATGGATGGGATGGGAGTCGACTCACACAGCGCGAATTAATATTTTATGTTTCCTCGGCCAGGTGCAGGTCCAGGCTCCACCGCTGAGGGAAAATCACAGCCATGACGGAAGCCAACACAGACGCTGGCAGCGATACACCCAAACAAAATTCTTGGTATAATTGATTACTTTGTTTTATTGACATGAATATGTGTGAAGTTTTTTTCTAATATCTAAGACGGATACTGGCCATGGCCAGCAAAAGCTATACATAAAAAGGGTCGACTGAGATACCAGTTCCAAAAGAAATAAACATGTAAAACGTTTTCTTGAAATTGCTAATTGGTATTTAAGCTCATTACTCGTTAATGATCGAACTGAACTGAATTAATAAGAAAATATAAGTACAAGACATCTTAGGTCATGTGGTGGTATGGAGTAAGAAGATTAAGATTTTGGAGGTTGATGGTGTGTGGACACCATTAGTGTAATGTCATCAAGGGTGTTGATATAGTAAGGTTGTTAGAATAGTTTGGTGGAGATCTTGTCATAAGATAAGAGTCGTGTGGGACCAATAGTTAATGATCGATAATCATCAATGACTGTTGTTGTTTCGGTAACTCCTCTGGCTCCTAATGCCTTCTTTGTCTTTTGTCATTTTGTGTTACCTGTGCTCTTTTCATTTATAAGGCTATTTTTTTACTTTTATTTCTTTCTTTGTATTTTGTTTTAATTTCTTACCCCAGGTAATGCAGTATTACTAATGTAATCTATAATATTCCTTCCTCTATTATAATCAGTTATATGTATCGTTTACAATGATGAACAACAACGACAAAAAAACATCAACAACAATCATATGTTAGGCCAATACTCGTATGCCCTGCTAAGGCGGGTAGTGGAGACCACACACACACACACACACACACACACACACACACACACACATATATATATGAAACATTCCTTTGCAGTTTTTCCCTCAAAGTCTCACGTTGGGAGGAGACTGAATGTTCTCCCGTCACACAGCGTGAGTGGGTGGCACAAGGGCAGTGTAGTCCCTTGTCAGTCACTGTGGTTGGGGTGGCACATACACGATCATCCATTAGGCAGGGCGGCACTTACAGCAATACGCATGCATTCATCACTTTACATTGAAATAAACTACATAAAGATACAAGAAAGTTGGTCTTTGCCTTTGTTTGCAAGCCCAAAGCTACAGCCAACGTCATGCACCGCTAGTGAGGGAACTCATTACATTATAATATTCCTCGTGTTTTATAACGTGTTGTTTTAACGTCAGAGATAATAATTTCCATAATTTCGTTTTATCATTGATAGCGTAGAACCTTTGTTAAACCAACACTAAGAATCATGAAAAAAACTTAAAGAACCCTAACAACCTCCACTAGAGCCTGGATACTTGGCGCAGAAACGTCTAATAACATGGTCCTGTGAACCACGCCAATTTGTCACGGACCGTTACTGCAAAACTCACCTCGTTAAACGTAGGTAAGAGAAACACCTAAAGATTTCAGTGTTCCTCTCACGCTAGAAAAAGAAAAAAAAATGTTTCAGCCAGAAAGTCTTGGAACAACACAACTTGGCGCCTTAACCCGACACCAGCCTGACACGCTACCACATGTTAACTGTCCCGCGAGCCTGGAGCATCTTCACAAGGCTAACTAATGATGTGCTCATGATTACAGCACTGATTATGGGACAGGCAGTGCCCATTAATGGATAAGAGGGATATATATTTCAAGCGTCTGTACCAGTAGTACGAACACACCGCGAGAGAAACTGACATCTTTTTACCTTCAAAATGTAAAGCCTCTATGGAATCATCATCGTTATCATCATCATCATTAGCTCAATACAAGAAAAAACCTGCTATGTGTTATCTACCTCTGTCAGCTTTGCCTTCTTTTATTACCCCTGTTTGCCATGCCTTCATTTAACATTTGGACTCTACTGTAAACACAACGCAAAACTAAAAAGTCGTTCGAGATTCTACGCCACTATCCATATACTCACAATTCATGCTCAAAATTAACAAAACTAAACATCAGAAACACACCTTATATTATATAAGTACCTTCCTGCCTCTAATCTATCTCCTCTCCTCCTCCTCCTCCTCCTCCTCCTCCTCGTCCTCGTCGTTCTCAACTCATCCCTCTGCAACACAGCCGCCTCACGTTTCCTCACCTCCAGGCATCAAAAGCAAGACAGATTTGCAATTCCTCAAACCATTCCCTTCCAGGGGTCGCATCCTCCCCTGGGACGTGCACGCTCTTCCCCTCCAGCCTTCTTCCAATTGTCCCACGCCCCTCGCTCGCCGCCTCTCATTTTCGCAGCTCCACACAATTTTCCATCACCTGTTGCTCAGTATGACATTTTTTTATCATTTGCTATTCTCGCGTCCAATTTACGACCGAGTCTTTCTTGTGCTTCACCTGCATTTCTAGTTTTTGATCTGATTGGTCTGACAATTTTATCTCTCTCTTTGTAAGTGTTCTGTTTTCTACCTTTATTGGAGTGGGAGGTTTCTCTTATTTTGTTGCTGAAGTATTGACGCTTGAGTCTTGGTGGCGGTTTGCTGGTTTGCTGGTTGGCTGGTTGGTTAAGCCTGACAAAATGTGTGATAATAGATGACCCTTTATTAGTCTCGGGGTGAGTTTGAGGCCGAGGTGAAATGCGACTGAAAACAAGATATGATAAACTGACATGTATAAAACTACAGATAGAAAATACATACAAACAGAGAAACAGACGATATATATTGACGTACACAGACACATGCATAAGGAGATTCAAAGGTAAAAAACAAGATAAAAACAAATAATGATAATAAAAACACACCCAAATAGGAAAAATAAAAAATAGGAACAGTACAGCACCTACTATTGATATCCAGACAGCAGAACACCTCGCTCCCCACCTGCCTTTCCTCTCCTAACCAGCGTGCGTGGGCGAGGGTGACTTAACTGTGAATGATTAAGGGAGCGCTTTGGTGGGCAATATGACGCACAGAGATTGAACACTCGGGCGCTGCTTCAACAGGGCCAAACAGCAAGTGGCGTTTAATATCCACGCATGAGACAATTACTTTATAGCGGAACGACAAGAGAGAGAGAGAGAGAGAGAGAGAGAGAGAGAGAGAGAGAGAGAGAGAGAGAGAGAGAGAGAGAGAGAGAGAGAGAGAGAGAGAGAGAGAGGGGAATAAGTAAAATCACACGAACTATTGCCCTTTATCAGAAATTCATAACAACGATCTAAAGGTCTTGACATGTCAGGAAATGTTAAGCTCTTTCAGTGCTAGATATTTTTTTTTTATATTTCTTTTTCATCCTAGTCATCTATAACCACTTGTACTTTTATTACTACCGTCTCTTGAGTACTACCGAAACCAAGAAAAGAAAAGAACGCCTCCAATGATTTTATTTATCTTGTGTGACCGTTCTTTTTTTCATAACTCCTAAGACATTTATTTTTTTATACTTCAGCTTCAAGAAACTGAAGAAAAAAGACCATTTATTCTTTTAGACTTTTATGTTCATACGTAGTTATTACATTTACTCTTATTTTCATTGATTTATTTCGTGTATTTTTCATAATTTTCTCTTTCTTAATTTATCTACTAATTTATTTTGTACAATGATCTTTGGGTTAACAAAAGACGACGCCAGCAAATAACAGGATTAACGAACCTTAATTTTCGACGTACATACACCAAGGCGCCATGTAACTCACCTCCCTACACGCTACTTCTTTGAACAACGCCGCGGGAATGTTACTAATGTCCTCTTTGGTTAATTCAGGCGCTATGAATCAGGCTCCGCGGCCCCAGATCGATGCAAGCGAGCAGAAGACTACCACTGAGCCAGGGCACATCTACCTGCAGCTTTATTGCAATCACAATACATCCCGGTGCTTCGTACAGCTTAGAAAAGTAAAATTAACCTCTCTTTTATATACGAGGTGGACGGGACGTTAAGAGAGAGAAAATACAAGACGAGTTGATTCAATTATTGCAATTTTCCTATTCAAGGCTTATAAGAACTGCGACACCAACACAGCACAATCATAGCAGCTGCATCACACTGACTCAGGGCACATTAATCATCAGGACTTAATGTACATCGCTGCTGCCCCACCATAATCACAGCAAACATACGAGTACAGGACTAACACTTCACATATACCGTTACTGTACCAAAACTACAATCAACCATCAACAATTTTTCATAAACTCAGCCGACGCATGACGCTCACAAGAAACACATTTCGTATACACATTTACTGAACAAAAATTTTAATTCAAAACAGCAGCAGGACTTCATAAACACTACTGGTGTGCCGTAGTCAATGAGAAGACAACTGTACTTACCACCACTCCAGAAGTAAGACTGCAACAAAACGACCGCAACACAAACTGATGATGCTCATAATGGTTCCCCCAATCTGTTGAGTGTAGATGGATGTATGTTACACGTATTACATAGATAGATAGATAGATAAATAAATAGATAGATAGATAAACAGATAAATAAATAAATAAACGAGTAAAAGATAGATAACTAGGCAGACAAAGACAGATAGATGCATAAATAGATATATTGATAGAGAGATTAGTAAAAGATAAAATGGAATAAAAAATAAATAGATAAATAAGTATATAACAACTATAAACGCACAATGCATGAACAAATAAAAGAATGCAGAGCGCGTCTCCACAACACCAAGTATGGGCACCACCAGAAATAA
>NC_059292.1:36201542-36231542 GCF_017591435.1 Portunus trituberculatus
AAACAAAGAACACAAAACAAACCACCTTATGACGCTTATGACAAAAGAAAACAAGAAACAATTAAAGATGTAAACCGTTCTTACTAACTAATTTTAACACAGATTGAAACAAAACGACATTACTAAAGAACATGTGTAAATTTAAGAGGAGGAGGAGGAGGAGGAGGAGGAAAAGGAGGAGGATTACATGAACAAGGGAAACAGCAACAGGCCTTTCGGTTCTTGCATGTTTTTTGGGAAGTTGATTCTAAGTTTTTATTAAAGTAATAGAATAGTAGAGTGGAAGAAGATTCGGAGGAGGAGGAGGAGGATGAGGAGGAGGAGGAGTTGGAGTTACAAAGGAATATGAAGGAAAGCCAAACAGCAACAGATCTCTTGGTCCTTTCGAGGCTGTTTGGTAACTACTTCTAAATGGCTACAGGTAAGACGAGTTAGAGTCGGAGGAAGAGGAGGAGGAGGAGGAGGAGGAGGAGGAGGAGGAGGAGGAGGAGGAGGAGGAGGAGGAGGAGAAGAAAGAAAAGAAGGAGGAGGAGGAGGAGGAGGAGGAGGAAGAAGAGAAAGAAGAAAAGGAGGATGGAAGGAGAAGATAGAAAAAATAAAAATAAGAAAAAAATAAAACAATCCGATTCTCGACTCCAACCAGAGTATAACTAAACAAATGAATATGAAAAATAAAAATAAGATAAAAACAATGAAGAAAAACAAGAAAGAAAGAACAACAGCAAGGAACCAAGCAAGGGAAAACAACAGAAACATGTAAAAAATTCATAAAGCAAGGAGAGAGAGAGAGAGAGAGAGAGAGAGAGAGAGAGAGAGAGAGAGAGAGAGAGAGAGAGAGAGAGCAGAGAGGCATGAAGACAGGCAGGAAGGAAGGAATACATGAGAGAAGTGATTGAGGAAGCAGAAACAGCAGGTCAGCTCAGCCTTATGGGAAGTGAGGGGAAGGGAGGGGAGAGGGGGGGAGGGGAGGGAAGGAGAGGGGAGGGGATGGGAGGGGAAATGAGGGAAGGGGAATAGGGGGGAGAGTGAGAGCGCCCGGGACCGTGCGGTGGTTTATCCGATATACCATACTGGCGGAGAAACATTTTCGATAGCTTGATCACTCTATTTAAGCTACGCAGGCACGACACCGCAGGGAAGGAATGGAGAGAGAGAGAGAGAGAGAGAGAGAGAGAGAGAGAGAGAGAGAGAGAGAGAGAGAGAGAGAGAGAGAGAGAGAAAGAACAACAAAGACGATGATGGTAATAATTAGAAGAAAGAGAAAGAAAAGGAATGGGGAAGAGAGAGAGAGAGAGAGAGAGAGAGAGAGAGAGAGAGAGAGAGAGAGAGAGAGAGAGAGAGAGAGAGAGAGAGAGAGAGAGAAAGACAGAAAAAGAGGAAAAGAGAAAGAAAGAGAAAGAAGAAGAGAAAGAGAAAGAGGAGGAAGAGGACGTGAAGGAGATTACAGAGGGCAAAAATAGATGACGAGGATTCATCTGCGTTGATGCGAGGAATGAAAAAGAGACGAACCCAGAACGGCGAGCGGACGGGAAGATCTGGAGGACGATAAAACGGAAGGGAACTACGTACTAAGGATGACACATAGCAACACTGGGGAGACGAAGACGAGACAAGACTAAGGAAGGAGATCAGGACGACGACGAGGAGGACGACGAGGAAATGAAGAGGATGAGGAAGATGAGGAGGAAAGCAGTAGGAGAAAGTGGTGGGGGGAGTAGGAGGGAATGAAGAGGATGAGGAAGAGAATGAGGAAAGCAGTAGGAGAAAGGAGAGAGAGAGAGAGAGAGAGAGAGAGAGAGAGAGAGAGAGAGAGAGAGAGAGAGAGAGAGAGAGAGAGAGAGAGAGAGAGAGAGAGAGAGAGGAGGAGGAGGAGGAGGAGGAGGAGGAGGAGGAGGAGGAGGAGGAGGAGGAGGAGGAGGAGGAGAAGAAGAAGAGAAAGAAAAAGAAGAAGAAGAAGGAGAAGACGAAGGAGAAGAAGAACGAGAACGAGAAGGAGAACGAGAAGAATGAGAAGAGGATAAAGAGGAGGAAAACAAAAATGAAATTAAAACAAATGAAAGAAGTCGAAGAATGTATTTAATCCTACGTAATATCAGTAAACCAAGGTAAGAAATGTTTGCGTCACTGTTACTGTTCCTGTTAAACTAATATTCCTCCTTTCTTCGGTTCTCTGCTCTAACGCCACAAGATGACGTCATTACATACTAGTACATCTATTCAAAAGGTCAAAAACTCCTCTCAGTCCTCTTCCGTCCTGATGACCTACTGCTAAATGGCAAAGCTTCACAAACTCGGTGCTAACACTCTCTGCCGCTACACCCATTTCACAATCGTGTTTCAAAACCGATGGAGAAAATCTTTACTGAAGGGGAAAGGTTCGTAATAGCTGTATCAGTAGCTGCATCTGATTTTTGGTGCTGGAGCTCACGCCGCGTCAACCATCACGTGAGTCTTGGTGCTCACAATGTCTGCACTTCATCTCGTAAGTCATCACACCTCACGCCCCGCAGCACGAAGCACCACCATCTAAGGTTCATACTGGCTGTTCATCACCAGCGTCAGCAGTGCGGGTGCCGGACTGTCTGGCAGCTGTACGGCACAAAACATTACGGTGGAAGGCAACAGGTTTTGTCTCAGTAACCGGAGGTCAATGTAACACAGATTTGTTCCCATTTCCTCAGGTGGAGATATTGCTTTGAGAGCAAAAAAATAAAATAAATAAATAAATAACATAGAATAAAAAAATAAAAAAACAAATAGAAAATAAATAAAATAAATAAATACTAAATAAATGAATAAATAAAAAGAAAATACAGGAGGAAAAGAAAATTTATTGGTCGTAGTTGGAAAAGTCAATTTCATTAGCACGATTCAGTATAAATCTCTACGTCATAATTTTATTTTTAAAAGTCAGTCATAAATCTCAGATAAAACTTTACATTTTTGTTTAGCAGAGTTTCTCTTTTATACGAGGTTATCAAGTTATCGATTAATCACAGACCAAAGGAAGCATTACCACTCAAGGAGAAAAGTTTGAATTCACCTGTTTAACAGCTTCCATCACATTTATATAGCACAGTTATGTGTGTGTGTGTGTGTGTGTGTGTGTGTGTGTGTGTGTGTGTGTGTGTGTGTGTGTGTGTGTGTGTGTGTGTGTGTGTGTGTGTGTGTGTGTGTGTGTAACACACATACATATTAAAACTTTTCACTACCAAAATACCTTACATGCAAACCATTACCTTTGTCACGGCTACAGGAGGTGGGTGGAAGGCAGTGTAATGTTCCCTCACCACACCTCAGAGCCTCGGGACGCACTAAGCACCAAGCGAGGCGTGTGTTTAGTAGCATGGACAGAGTCGTGCGTGAAAGAACTAAGCTCTACCTTTTTGACATCTAAAGTTGTGGTAGTATAAACCCCTCACACCTCGTTGCAGGACACACACACACACACACACACACACACACACACACACACACACACACCAGGTAGCTCAGTGGTTAGAGCGCTGGCTTCACAAGCCAGAGGACCGGGTTTCGATTCCCCGGCCGGGTGGAGATATTTGGGTGTGTCTCCTTTCACGTGTAGCCCCTGTTCACCTAGCAGTGAGTAGGTACGGGATGTAAATCGAGGAGTTGTGACCTTGTTGTCCCGGTGTGTGGTGTGTGCCTGGTCTCAGGCCTATCCGAAGATCGGAAATAATGAGCTCTGAGCTCGTTCCGTAGGGTAACGTCTGTCTGTCTCGTCAGAGACTGCAGCAGATCAAACAGTGAAACGCACACACTTGTCATTTAGCTGGCAGCAAATTATATAAAATCATTTATCCTGCAGCAAAAAGAAAGTATGGTGAAAGAACTAACAGATTCGTTGACCTTTGCAGCAAGGGTCAGGCAGGTGACCGTGGGTGTGGTGCCGTGGTGGTGAGGGAATAACACTCGCAGTCCGGCTGACGACTGCACCACGATGGAGGAACACCTCGCTAACACCTGCGCTAAATACCTCAAGTCACGTGCCCTGGTTTCCCTTCCCTTCACTTTATATATACACAGGCATCCTCCGCTATTAGCTCTACCTGTGAATGTACTGGTAATTCCTTTAATTTATTAGGTATGTTGCTACACAAACTTAAAGATGAAAATATACTACTGGTTATAAAAGTTATGAATACGATATAATGTAAATAGGAAGCTTACATTTTAGTACAGCGAGAAAAGGACTGAAACATCACAACCTCCAGGAACTCACGCGCAAGGACAGTTACAGCGGCAGGGCAGGAGGCGAGAGGGAAATACTAAAAACACCTAACAGAAAATTAAGTTACTGCACACCTGCGTGTAAAGTTCGTGCGGCGTGCCAATTAAGGAGGTTGACTGGCATCTCATAACCCTCCTCGGTCCAGAGTTCACCACACCCACAATGACATCAAACACACACACACACACACACACACACACACACACACACACACACACACACACACACACACACACACACACACACACACACACACACACACACACACACATGCGCGCGCGCGCAAGCAAAATAAATGTTAAATATATACTCTCAACATACAAGCAGTTAAAAAAAAGAAACGTACTCGCCGCCCACTCCCAACACATACACACCCCCCAAAAAAGACCGTTGCATTACCTCCAAGTGGCGTCAGTAATTACTGCAAGTCTTAAATCTTCCTGGAAATATTATCAACAACACTTAATCGTTCCTAATTAGGCTCGGAGGCCCACGCAGGCGGTTCAGGAGGATGAGGAGGAGGGAGAGGAATTTGGTACACAGTTCATATTTTAGTTATAACACCTTATGACTCTATTTCAACAAAAACACTGCAGCATCATCACAGCCTTGTCGCTCGTCCTTCTCTCAATCTAGCATATACGAATCCTTCCTGTCTCCATGTAAACTTAGTGAAAGCGCGCAAGTTGTGTTCTGCTCATTACTTTTCCTAAGGTACACACGTCTCTATCTTCTCTGCGTCAGCCTCTCCCTGTCCACGCCAGCCTCCGCCCTGACGTTCTTGCCTCCCCAACGCCCACCTAAGCTCGGACGCCCACTCGTATTCCGTCTCGCCCCCTAGTCCTGCCTCCACCTCACCTACGTTCATAACTCGCCGGTAATAACGAAGGTGTGCGGTGCAGCGTCGTTTATCTCACTTGCTCCTCAATTTTACCTGGTTAACAGTGAAGCCATAATGTTGGCGAGATAATGTGATATTCAATTAACTCCGCCGTGCCACCCTGCTGCCGCTGCTCTCAAATAATCCCCAGCAGGTGGCGCCTCGGTGTGGTATCGCCATAACGCTGCCTGTACTACGCCTGCGAGCCTCCGCGGCACGGAGGAACAGGAGTCTGTTGCCGCTGTGATCACCAGCTGTGCTCCACCAGCGGCCCGGCTCTGTTCGATAACCAAAGAGCATGTAATCGTCGGTCATATGTATTTGCCTTTATCTATAAATCTTAGAGATATTGCCGCAAAAAACAAGCAAAATTTTTCCAGCGAGTCACATGGAAAATTAACCAAAAGGGAACGATTAAAAGTATATACAGCGGAAAACGGCGGCACATCCATGACTCCGGACTCGGAAATGGAGAGATGACGGGGAAAAACGCTTTGAAAGAGGCTTTTTTCCAATTTTCTTTTTGGTCAAGTTAAAAAGAAATGAATAAAAAGAGCAGCACCGCTCCAGCGTCGCAGCGGCCGCTGGCCAAACGTCGTGGACTGGTAGCTGGGCAGGCCGCGAGGTTTTATAGGGAAGGCAAAGTCCTCCGAGGAGAACAAATTCAATCAGCCGCACCTGTCAGCTATGGTAATCCATTTTCAGAAAATATGGAAAGAAGGAATAGCATAAAAAAACTGCCCATCATTCTCCAGGATGACATGGTGTGGGGGAGGAGAGAGCCTGGTCAGTGTTCAAGGCGCGACGTAGTCTGAGTCCCCAGGAGGTCAGTCACTAACTCCGTCACCCCTCGCTGCCAACCATTCCCCCGACAAACGCTGCCTTACTGCACAATATGGGACTCACGTCATCAACAACACTTTTATTTCAGCAAACAGATTAATCACGTTTTATGGCCTGTTATTTCTTCCACGCCGTCGGTCACGAGCCAGCAACACCCGCCGCCCTCCAGCCTCGTTCATAACAAAGCCAATAGCTGCAAACAAGAAAAGAAAGTATAAAAAGAGAAAAGAAAAAAAAACACGTCAGTTTCAAACCATCTCAACCTATGCACTTCCTGTAATTCTCACTTCATTGGAAATTCACATCACCGAGGAAGATTCTTGCCACACACACACACACACACACACACACACACACACACACACACACACACACACACACACACACACACACACACACACACACAATCATACATACTCAGACAAAATGACACAAAAAAATAATAATAACAAATAGATAAACAAATAAATGGAATGCATGAAAGCCAGACATTAGAACACCTGGAAATAACGGACTCATAAAAATGACTGTATCCGAACCCTCTTCACACACACACACACACACACACACACACACACACACACACACACACACACACACACACACTTCCAATCACCGAGGCAGAGCACAGCATTAACCCGCCTCAACATTTCCGTGCCTCATCTGCAGAAACTTTAAAACGTCCTGCTTAATTTGATAAAACCTTCTCTACCACGATTCCCTGTCCTACGCAGCATTTTGTGGGCCAGGCAGTGACCAGGGAAGGAGGGAGGGAGGGAGGAAGAGGAGAAGGACGCCGGGAACGAGAGGGAGGAAGGGAAGGTGGAGGAGGGAATGGGGAGGAGAGGAAAGAAACGAGATGAGTAGGACATGAGAAGAGATCAGACGAGGGTAGGATAACACTGATCTGAAGACTTGGGTGGAGAGAGAGAGAGAGAGAGAGAGAGAGAGAGAGAGAGAGAGAGAGAGAGAGAGAGAGAGAGAGAGAGAGAGAGTAAGGAAAAGTATACATATAACACACACACACACACACACACACACACACACACACACACACACACACACACACACACACACACACACACACATACATACATACATACATAAAAATAGAGAGAGAGAGAGAGAGAGAGAGAGAGAGAGAGAGAGAGAGAGAGAGAGAGAGAGAGAGAGAGAGAGAGAGAGAGAGAGAGAGAGAGAGAGAGAGAGAGACAGAGGACACACACACACACACACACACACACACACACACACACACACACACACACACACACACACACACACACACACACACACACACACATACATAACATAGAGAGAGAGAGAGAGAGAGAGAGAGAGAGAGAGAGAGAGAGAGAGAGAGAGAGAGAGAGAGAGAGAGAGAGAGAGAGAGAGAGAGAGAGAGAGAGAGAGAGAGAGAGAGAGAGAGAGAGAGAGAGAGAGAGAGAGAGAGAGAGAGAGATTGAGAGGGAAGCAAGCAAAGGTAAAAAAAATCAAATATAAAGAAAAAAAGCAAGACTATATCAAATGGTGTAAATAGAACGAAA
Source organism: Portunus trituberculatus (assembly GCF_017591435.1). NCBI lineage: Eukaryota > Metazoa > Arthropoda > Malacostraca > Decapoda > Portunidae > Portunus > Portunus trituberculatus. The sequence goes on from NC_059292.1 coordinate 36,209,065, forward strand.
ATGGAACGAAAAGAATAAAAAAGAAAGAGAGAAAAAAAAGAAGTGTGGCAATCACGTACAGGAGATTCATAGAAAATCGAAGAGCAATCGGGCTGGGGGAGACTAGCGGAGATATGAATCAGGTAATGAGAAAACCCTTTAAAAAGATCGCGGAAACAAAAGGCAAAAGGGAAAGAGGGGAGGGAGAGACAGAGAAGGAGGAGGAGGGGAAGAGTTGCTGGTGCTAGTGCTGGTGGTGGTGCTGGTGGTGGTGTTGGTGACGTAGTTCGGAGAAGTCAAAAGAGATAAGAAAGACAAATATAAATTTTTCAAGAGATAATGTATATTTTCCCAGACTTGATCTCCGAGTGAAGGAGTGAAGTCTTTCTGATCTCAATAGTTTTCTCATCAGGGGAACGAAGGTCACTCATCACCCCGACCTGCGGCGATAAGCTAAGGCACCGCGAGGAGGAGGAGGAGGAGGAGGAGGAGGAGGAGGAGGAGAGTGAAGATGAAGGAGAGGAGAGGAGATGAGGTGGCAGAGAAGAAAAAATGCGAAAGAGTCGGGAAAGAGATTGACGAGGAAGGAAAAACATCATGAAAGAAGGAGGAGGAGGAGGAGGAGGAGGAGGAGGAGGAGGAGGAGGAGGAGAAGGAGAAGAGGAGAGGAGGAGGAATAGGAGGAGGAGAAGCGGAAGACCAAGAGGAAGTGGAGATATCGGAAAGGTAGATGGCGGCAAGAGGACTCCAGGGTTTGAGAGGTTAGGGAAAGGAAGAGGACGAAAAAAAAAAGAAAATAAGGATGAGAGAAAGAAAAAAAATGTCTAGAAAGAGAGGAAGGAAGAGAAGGAATAAGAACACAAAAGAAAAGCAAAAGTATCCAGAGTGTTAGGTTTACGAGGCAGTTTCTAATTAATTACACGGTTTAATCTGAAGTGACGGGCGTGAAATGATAGAGAGAGTAAAGCCTTCTCCTGCCTACTGCTGCTTCCTCCTGCCGGGATTGACAGAAAAGGTGGAAAATTCATGCAACAGGAAACTTTTACTCCGGGAAGAACGTGAAGTGCCAGATCAAGAAGAGGAAGATGAAGAGGAAGAGGAAGAGGAAGAGGAAGAGGAAGAGGGAAGGTCAGTACGAAGGCTTTATAGAAAGAGGAAGAGGAGGAGGAGGAGGAGGAAAAGGAATAAGAGAGTGGAGTGGTTTTGATATACTGGGAATAGGAAGAGAAAGAGAAGAGTACGAGGGGTTTAGAGGAACAAGAAGAAGAGTAGGAGGAGGAGGAAGAGGAATAAGAGAGTGGAGTGGTTATGGCATACTGGGAAGAGGAAGAGATGAAGGAAAGAGGTTTATAGGAAAAGGAGAAGGAGGAAGAGAAATAAGAAAGTGGAGTGGTTATGGTATACTGGTCTGGGGAATTAAGGGATGATTGTGTTTATTCAAGATCGAAGGGAGGTTAGTGGCGAGTCAATAGGGAGCTATAAAAGAATATTAGACAAACTTACTGATGGGAATGATAGGTTGAAATGAGTTGGTATATTTTACGTAGTAGCTGCCACGTTTAGGTCTGGTGGCTCTTTGCAGCTTCTTATTCTGCTATGTCATTATGTTCTTATTTCTTTCCATTTTCTGTTTGTTGATCTTTTGGTTCTCCTCCTCCTCCTCATGCTCATCCTTCTCCTCCTTATTCTTCCCAGTTCCTCCTTAATTCATCTTTATCTTTCTTCTGCTTCTATTTCACGTCCTCCTTTCTCTTTTTTCTGCTTCTACTACTCCTCCTCCTGTTTATCCATATCCATTTTTTTAACTCTCTTTTTCCTTTACTAACCATTGATCCAAGGCGCACACACAAATAAATGAAATGGAAAGACAGCAGCGACTAACATATCAGACTCACCTTCACCTACATAAATACACACACAGAGAAACACACACACACACACACACACACACACACACACACACACACACACACAAGGACACATACACAGACAAACACACACGGACACAGACACATTTATACAGGCATTTTTTTTCTGACACATGAGAGAAAAGAAAATGACTAGATTGGAAACTGAGAGTAAATAATAAACACAAACTTAAACCACATCCATACACTTTGCATCTCACAGCCAATCACGGAACACACACACACACACACACACACACACACACACACACACACACACACACACACACACACACACACACACACACACACACACACAACAATAACAATTACCACACACGTACAAAATAATAAAAAAAAACCTAACTCAAGACAAACAGTTGCTAATTCTGGAGCATTAAGACGGTAAGCTATCACCTCCACGCCTGGCTGGAGGGGGTGTTGAGTGGGAAGCATTATCATAGTGTGCCATAAGTCTTCCATTACAGAGGGGTGAAGCACATTAAGCCAGCCAGCCTTCTCCCCCTTCCTCTCTCTCTCTCTCTCTCTCTCTCTCTGGCAGTAAGTCCGGCGTGAGTTGTGAGGAGCAGGTTGAGAGGTGATGTTTCCCCAGCGTTCCAGAGAGGAAGCTGTTGCGAGGCGGCGGTAAGGAAAGCAGAAACAAGTAGCTTAATTTAGGTAACTTAAACGAACGTCAGCACGTGGGAAGGGGAGAGAGGTGGGAAGGGTAGGAGAGGTAGGAGGGGAGTGAGGCAGTGGTGGACAAGGGGACTAAAGGAGGAGAGCTTCAAAGTGGAGAGAGGGAATTAATGTTGAGAAAACGACCACACATACCACGCTTTCCTCTTCATCCTCTTTCCTCCTCTCCTCTTCCACCTACTACTCCTCCTCCTCTTCTTCCTCCTCTACTCTACTCTGAGAGGTGCTTGGCCAGCAAGGTGAGAGCCAACACACCTGGGCACCTTCCGCTCCAGACATTACCTCTCGTGAACAATAATTTGTCATCAGAATATCAAGACAAATACTCTTGTGACGTTTCTTTCTTGCCCGTGCAGTGATGGTGGTGGTGGTACTGGCAGCGGAAGTAGCAGTAGCAGTAACAGTAGCAGTAGCAGTAACAGTAGCAGTAGCAATAGCAGCAGTAGTAGCAGTAACAGCAGCATTGTAATCACTGTTGTTTTCTCCGGTAAGTAAGAGACAAGTAAACACGGAATAGACAAAAGGACTAACGCGTTCCAAGAAAACGAGAAGGAAGAGGATGAACCTTTCTTGTCATTTTTGTTGCAATCCCCGCAAGTTATGTAACCATCCTTGTTTGTTTACCTGTTCGTTTTCTGCCTGTTTGTTTGTCAGCCGAATATAACAAAAAAATATATATCAACGTGTTTCAGTTATTCACTCGCTGACATGTTCTTAGGTTCTTATGATTCCATTGTTGATTGGATCTAAATACTGCACTGGTCTTGTCGGGGCTCTTAATACCATGTTATGTTGTCTGTGTAAATAGTGGATGAAAAAAATGCTGCTAAAGGAAAAAAGTGGAGAGGGGAAAAATGAGGAACAAGTGGCTTAATTACTCGTAAAATAGAGATCAGTGTCCTCCACGATCCGAACTACATCTGAGCACCTCAATTTTTTGCAGTACAACTGGTTTCTGCAACTGAAAACTTTCCCTGACTATTACTGTTATACCTCAAAATTGTAGCAGATCATGCTTTCCGCAACAAGAGTTTTCATTACTCAAAATTTCCAAGCAAGATTTTATGGATTCGAAAGCTTTCAAAAAACAATTTCACATCAACACATTTTACGAACAAATTGTAAGATACACCAGTTTTTATCATATGACATTGTATTTTGTCACATGATTTTGGCAATTTTTTTTACAATCATTTTCAGTTTCCAATCACCATTAAACAATGTGTGAAAACGTCGTCACTATTCCTTCTATGTATTGGTGCACCTTGTCATCATTCATCTATCAATGTTCATCTCAACTGATCGGAAAAAAGTGTGGGAAGCAGAGATTCAAGTGTTAATTAATTAGTCCAGGTGTGCTGCAACCATTACACTGTGTCGCATAAAACAAAAAAGTTCTTTATATCTTGAATGTATATATCAATAAGACAGCAGCATCATATCGTGACAGATGTCCTACTTTCTTTCCCTACCTTCCTTCCTTTCTTCCATTATTCCCCTCCTCGATTTCACATTTCTATTTTCCCTCTGTCTTCCACTACCTCTGACCATTATATTTCTGTCTACTAATCCAGTCTCTCTGCTTCACACCCACGGCTTCCAAGAAAACACATGCGCTTTTCCTCCTCCCCGGCATGAAGTAAACTCTTTGTTCCCCTTAAAATCTATCCCCGCAGCCTTCAAGCCCACTAACTTTCGTTACCCTCGCCTTCTTCCTTTCTTTCCTTCCCTCTATCGTGAGCCACACTTCCTCCACAACATGTCAGCCTCCCACTCTCCCTCTCTCTTCCTTCCTCCTGCCCATCCTCTGGTCTTCTTTTCTTCCGACTCTCTATCGTGACCTGCACTTCCTCCAAAACTCATCATCCTCTTTCCCTACCTATACGCTCTCTCGTCGTCTCTCTTTCTTTCCTTCTCTCTCCCACGCTTCCTCAGCAAGATACCAACGTTCTCTCTTCCTCTTCCTTTTTCACTTCTGCCTCCTCGTCTTCTTTCCTTCGTTCTTTGTATCGCGGGGCGCACTCCCTCCTGCCTTCCCGCGCCCTCACCACGTCTCTCGGCAGCACACGTGAGGTCATCAAAGACTACTCGCTTTTCACGGCCTCGTCTCCTCGCTCATTCACTTTCATTCGTCTATTTTGTAAACTTTACTGACTAGCAAGAGCACGCAATATTTTCTCTCTCTCTCTCTCTCTCTCTCTCTCTCTCTCTCTCTCTCTCTCTCTCTCTCTCTCTCTCTCTCTCTCTCTCTCTCTCTCTCTCTCTCTCTCTCGCCGCATTTAACGAGTGGATTGCTAACGTCACCCACACATCGTCATTCAAAGGTAACTAAATACCAGACCCACACACACATAGGCTTATCTGGCGCGTTGTGCAGCGCCCGATAGCAGTCAGCAGCTTGCCAAGTGTCAGGCGAGTGTTAGTTATCGGAAAAGCGGACAGGTGTAATCAAAGCAGCCAGGCAGCAGCAGCAGGGTCATGGAATGAGATAGTGGCCATGATTGTGAAGTAATTACTACACCTATTGAAATTAGCAGTATTTTTGCTAGGTACGAGTGGTTCCCGCGCAGTGGCTCCACATCACTCAGCAGATAAAAGACACTTGCCTCGGACACTTGACTACAACAGCTCTATTCTGTGTTATTTGTTTAAGAGGATTTTCGAAGGAGAAATTCTCATAGATTTTAAAGACGGTCATACTGAAAACTCCGCTGAATCTGCTGACGGAAACCACAACAGTCTCCAAGCAAATGCCTTTCTCGATCTTGTCTGTTCTCTGCAAGGATACACGCAACAGTAGATCGAGGATGACAACCTACAGATGTTATCAATAATCTTCCATCAACTCTGGACACGAAGGTGGGCATGAAAAAAAAAAACACAATTGTTTTTCTATTAGTCCTGTCCTCACGTCACATCAAGGGAGACGTGAAGCGCGGCTCACTGTAACCCCGGACTTCTCTCATTCCGGGACCCACATACGAACACTCTCTGCCAAGTTAATAATTCATCTCAGTTTTGAAGGTTTCACTGCCAGGAGGTGACTACCGAAGCTTCGTTGAGATTGTGTTACAGGCGAAATTCCTTCTTCGCTCCAGCGTACAACAGTTTTCTCTTCTACATCCGCCAAGCATTTCTAAATTTGTGGAATGATCTCTGTTTCTCAGGCAGGAAAGTCCGGGCAAGACAACACAAAATGTCTTCAAATATAATTCTTGTATGTGATATTTCATGCTCTTTTTTTTTTGTGTGTGTGTGTGTGTGTGTGTGTGTGTGTGTGTGTGTGTGTGTGTGTGTGTGTGTGTGTGTGTGTGTGTGTGTGTGTGTGTGTGTGTGTGTGTGTGTGTGTGTGTGTGTGTGTGTGTGTGTGCGTGCTGACACGTTTTCCATACACAATCGTGGTTATCAGAATTATTGCAAAACCGACACTATCGACTCTTATTTATAACTTTTTTCAACAATATGGAATTTGGCGTAATAATGCAGGCATGGAGTCGGGTGGTCGTCTCCATGCCAACGGACCGAAAGGATGCTGTGTAAATCTACACCACATGTGATATACTGCCCGTGAAAAGCCCACTCATATGAAGGCAGCAGGTGAGTGTGTTGAACGGGAGCCGGCCACCCACACACAAACACACACACACACACACACACACACACACACACACACACACGTACACACACCAAGCTGACAAATGCGCCTGGCCTATATTAAAGATTCTAAATGACACTAGAGCCCCGAGGAGAAATGCTATTGAATCAAACGTTTCAAATAAAGTCAAAGTAATAAAAGCTTCATAATATTCTGATACAAGTCCACCTCGCGCAGAACAGGAAGTGAATGCCCTCAGAAGCAGCAATATTTCCTGAGTATTTTGCTGTGTGTTTTGTCTAAGTGTTTGTGTCTCTGTCTCCGTCCTTATTTGTGTATCCCTGTGTTTGTTCGGCTCTCTGTCTCCATCTGTGCTTAACTGTGTCCATTCATCTGTCTATCTGTTATTGTTTGCCTGTCTATCTCTTCGTCGGTGTGTTTGTCTCTGTCTGTATATCTGTATATGTTCGTCCATCAATTTGTCAGTTTCTAATTGTTTGTCTGTCAATCTGTCTGCCTGTCTATCCGTCTGTTTAATTCTCTCTCTCTCTCTCTCTCTCTCTCTCTCTCTCTCTCTCTCTCTCTCTCTCTCTCTCTCTCTCTCTCTCTCTCTCTCTCTCTCTCTCTCTCTCTCTCTCTCTCTCTCTCTCTCTCTCTCTCATTTCCTGTGAGTGGTGGGACAGACGGGAACACAACACTGGGCGATGCAGACACGAAAATATCGGACATCATCTGCAGGGAAAGAACATAAATCATCATCTACTATGTCGTGTGTGTGTGTGTGTGTGTGTGTGTGTGTGTGTGTGTGTGTGTGTGTGTGTGTGTGTGTGTGTGTGTGTGTTTGTGTGTGTGTGTGTGTGTGTTTGTGTGTGTGTGTGTTTTCTGTTCCTAGGCCAAAAATCTCCCTCATTCCCTTTCTCCCTCGGTCTCTCTCTCTCTCTCTCTCTCTCTCTCTCTCTCTCTCTCTCTCTCTCTCTCTCTCTCTCTCTCTCTGCCCCTCTTCAGCCAGCCAAGCGCATTTTAACACACAAAAAACGAACATACAAACCCATGATAGGTCTTGTTATTTTTTGTTTGCTTTCTTTTATTTCACGCGTGTAAAAAATATACGTATAAAAAAACCGTAATGGAACAATCTTGCGTGGCTTTATTTACGTGGGGGTCGTGTTTCATGGCCACGCCCCATAAGTCACGCGCCTTGAGACCCTCACTCCATTTGCATATATTTTCAATTCTGGCTCACTCTAAAATTCATTCCCGCAGAATTGCACCCGTGTTCATGTATATATTCATCGAGTGTTATAGTTGTTGTCCCTTCTCCCTCCTGTCTACTGATATTATTGCTACTATTTCTACTTTTTATCTTTTATTTCTTCTACTGATGCTGCTCCTGCTACTACATCTACTACTACTACTACTACTACTACTACATCTACTTCTACTACTACTACTACTACTACTACTACTACTACTACTACTACTACTACTACATCTACTACTGTTAACAACTTATCTAAAGTCACTAAACTGTCCTCTCGCGTCCATCATATCTACTACTACTACAACTACTACCACCACTACTACTACTACTACTACTACTACTACTACTACTACTACTACTACTACTACTACTACTACTACTCCTTCTCTTATTACTACAACAACAACAACAACAACAACAACAACAACTACTACTACTACTACTACTACTACTACTACTACTATTACTATTACTACTATCAATACTGCTACTACTACTACTGTTGGTGCTGCTGCTACCAACTTCCTGGTACTACTACAACACATCATCCAATAAAACAGTCTTTACTACCACCACCACCGCCACCAACTCCCCAAAAGTACCTATCTTCCTATCTTCTTTCACATTACCATCACCAGTCTACTTTATGCCATCAGCCACAGCAGTAACTTCCATCTCTATCACCACCACCATCACTACCACCACCACCACCAAAATGAGAGGAGAACTTATGTTGGTACGGGGTTTTCAATAAATGGAGTATTTTTTCGAAGTGTTTGAGTTTGAAAGTAATGTACCTCGTTGTCAAGCTATGAAAGGTGTCACTGAGCAGTAAATGCCATGAATGATAATGCTCATTCTATTGTCTTTGATATCTTGTTCGCGAAGAGAAAAAGTTAAGCACAATGGGAAACTCGTAAATTACTTGCTCCATCGTCCTGTCCATTTTCTCCTCCCTACCATCCACAAATCAATTCTTGGTGCCATTTACCTTCCCTTATGAGTTCGCTACGACCTGCCATAAATCTTACCCTACGTCACACCATCGCGTTCTTGACGTGTATGTGGCACCTGGTCCCCATATGAAAGGGACTCCTTCACTCCGATATCAGGAGGCGACGTCCCTTCTCGCACTCCTATAGACAAGTTCAGTTAGTAGCATCCCAATCATACTTTTATGAACTCTTCTTGAATTTCTCGAATGGTTATTGTGTTTCTCTCTCTCTCTCTCTCTCTCTCTCTCTCTCTCTCTCTCTCTCTCTGGTTCCTATTCTATTAGCTACTACTATGAAACCAGCCCTACGGAGTGTGAAGGCCTAGTGGACTAGATGAACTTGGTGGGCGTGGAGGGACTGGGTAAAGTTGGTGGGTGTGGAGGAACTAGACAAAGTTGGTGGGTGTGGAGGTACTAGATGAAGTTGGTGGGTGTGGAGGTACTAGATGAAGTTGGTGGGTGTGGAAAGACTGGGTAAAATTGGTGGGCGTGGAGAAGCTGATAAAGTTGGTAGGCGTGGAGGAACTGGATGAAGTTGGTGGGCGTGGAGTGGTGACTGGGTAAAGTTGGTGGGCATGGAGAGGGGACTGAGTAAAGCTGGTGGGTGTGGAATGGAGACTGGATAAAGTTGGTGGGCGTGGAGGGACTGGGTAAAGTTGGTGGGCGTGGAAGGACCGGGTAAAGTTAGTGGGCGTGGAGGGACTGGTAAATTTGGTGGGCGTGGAGGACTGGTGGGGGTTGGTGGGTTTGGGGACTGACTGGATGATGGTGATAGTGGTGGCGGCAGCACACTATAGAGGATCCAGGGAATAAAGTCTTGGATGGAGTGGCTAAGAGTGCGGCTCGGAGTAGCGGCTGGCAGTGGTTGATAGCTTGGAGATGATGCGTTGCATCTAGTGTGGCCGTCTTCCTAGGAGCAATTGGTGGTGTAAGGCGTGCTTTATGAAAATGCTGGTCTTGCTACCCTAGCCTTGGCAGAAGTAAAAATAGCAGTAGGATATGAAGACGTTTCACGAGAACTGTTTTCATCCGAGGCAAGGCAAGACGACAGCCTGCCACCCCGGTGCTCGTCTAACTCACACAGGCGGAAATGTCCACAAAGCCTGACAATAACTACATCATCCCAACATAAAATGACCAAACAGCTGCAATAAAAAATAATAATAGCAAATGAATATCTAAAATATAAACATGTTTCGAAGGAAACAAATATTTAAAGTAAAATGTTTAAATAAACTTCTAAGATCAAACCTCACATCAAGACTCTCTTAAAGGCATTTTCTCTAATCCTAAAAATCATGAGATCATGTTCAAGTCAGCCAGCGATGGTGGTGGTGCCAAAGATGGATGGCGCATCACGGCCATCCATCACCTGAGACTCGTGTTGTTTAGATTTCTGCTGGAAATCATGCAGTCTTACATGCTCAACAATACTCCGATATTATTTGGTGTTAACTCCTCACTAATCTTTCACCTGGATACTTCAAGAGCTGAACATCAAGACACTTTTCGGAACAACCTAGCCTTTGTCCTTTGGAAACTTCACTACCCTTTGCCTCGCAGCGGTCGCGATCAATCTAATGTTTCATTTCTTTCTTAAACGCACCCAAGAATCTCTTTTCAAAGGAAGAAAAACGTGCATAACTGAAATAGTTCATTGTTTATCGAAAGCAGTTTATTTTCCTGATCGGTAATAAATTTACTAATGCTTTACAGCATTAGTCACTGTTAATACATGTATGTTCAAACCAAAAGTTCTGATGCCCATCACAAGCTGTTGTCGACCACATTTCTGGTGCTGACATTTGTACATTCAATGTATGTCACGACGCGCGCGTGCATGTACACACACCCACCCACCCACCCACACACACACACACACACACACACACACACACTTCCATTAGTTCCAGAGTTAAGTATTTATGACATGAAGTAAATACAGTTTCTCCGTTGCAGGCTTTGTGATTTTGCCTCCCTGTGACACCAATAGTAACTGTTGTTGTAGCGCAGCGGTTCTGAGCCTGCTGCTATTTCGGCTAAACGTACAGCCGTGCCTCACTGTCGTATCGGGCCGCTGCAGTGCTCACGCCCCGGAGCTCCATGTCAGGGAGAATGATGCTCACTGCTTCCATCCACTTGCTCTAGCGGCGAACATCACTAACCATCACACAGGGAAGGACAGACGGAGGACGAGGCGGAAAGAAAGACCTGTGCCGCTGTCCCACTGCCCCACTTTCTATATAATCCTTTCCTGATGAAGTGATGTGCTCCACGTGTCTCTCTCTCTCTCTCTCTCTCTCTCTCTCTCTCTCTCTCTCTCTCTCTCTCTCTCTCTCTCTCTCTCTGTGTGTGTGTGTGTGTGTGTGTGTGTGTGCTCCAGAGATCGTAATTAACAGGTCAAGCTCACTATTCACCTCATTTCCCGTTACCATCCGAGCAGACACATTCACCATACCACCTCCACCATTACCAACACCATCTGTATCATCACCAGTGACTTTTTTCCCATCATTGTCGTCACCATCATTACTTTAACGTGACAATCATTAAACTCGTGTCTGACAAAATAAATCGATTGGTAAATAAATGACTAAAGAAAATAATTATGTGTCTGTGTGTGTGTGTGTGTGTGTGTGTGTGTGTGTGTGTGTGTGTGTGTGTGTGTGTGTGATTATAATGATGACAAAAAAAAACATAGAAGTATCAAATGCATACTTTATAAATGCACTTATGAATCAAGGCTCTTTTCTTATTTACTTATTTATTTATTTTTCACAACTACGTACAAGCAAAACTTACCCTCATATAAAATACATGATGATGACCCTTCACAAATATTTCATGAGGGACTGATGGTGTCAAGCCTTTCTCGGTAAAAACTCTCTCTCTCTCTCTCTCTCTCTCTCTCTCTCTCTCTCTCTCTCTCTCTCTCTCTCTCTCTCTCTCTCTCTCTCTCTCTCTCTCTCTCTCTCTCAAAACGACACAGCACACCATCAACATTCTTAACATTCCCGGGATAATCCAATAGCACGTCCTTGCCGGCCCGATGAGCAAAGCAAGAAATTCACCACCATAAATTCAAATAAGCGACACACATGAAAGGGTGAGGTGCGAAGACTTCCTATAATCAGAAAAGAAAGCCTGAAGGACACCGAGAATAAAAATAGAAAGGCAAGCGTACACTGATGCTCGGCAGACCTCTATACTCCAGGAGGTGAACTGCATTGCTTCCCGGCCAGTACTCTGAATCACGCACCCAGAGACACTGCAGCCCTATATGCGCGTCGTAAAACGTGACTTAAATGGACGAGCGAGGTGAATGCAAACTCCCTCTCTCTTTCTCTCCCTTGTATTTCTATTTCTATTCGCACAGTGAGACGAGCTCGAGGTGTGCTGTCGTGTCTTGGCTATCCGCCTTTAAGAGGAATCTCAGTTTGGTATTTGTATAGATAGATAACACATTGCCACTGTTATTATCTCCCTATAGACATTCCTCACAACTTTATTATTTGTTGTCTTTAATGGACGCAGGAAAAATGTCTACATTATTGAAGAAGAGCGAAAGGATTTATAAGATAGCGAGAAGTAATATTTTACTGGATGAAATTATACAGTGCTGGCAAACTTGGCGTGTAACACCTCGGTGACAAAAAAAGGGAAATTATGCCGAACAAGGAGAAGTTACTAATACAAGTCTGAAAAAAAATAATATAAAGAAAATCTGTCTCATTTCATGCTTATCGAGGTCTTTTTATTTTCCATTTACTAATCATTTATTTAAATTCATTGATTTATATATTCAATATCTTTATTAATCAATGTATTATTTCTTTATTCATTGGTAATCGTCAACTTTTTATATATTTCATACTGAATTAACTATTTTTCTTAACCATCTGTTTTTACCGATTTACTTTTAACCATAATTGTGAATGGAGTGAATGCAGGCAAAAAAATACAATGCGACACATCGAGCCATGTCCGGGAGTGTCGCTGTCCTAACACTTTCCAGGACATGGCGCCGCGAGTTCTTCCCTGGTGTACGGGTGTCAGAGGGAGAAGCGCCCCATCGCTTCTCGACACCAAGGATAGAACGGATGGCGAAGAGACGACCGCCTCCACACTTTCATTTACTTTCATGCAAGGTCCCACGTCAGAAAAAAACACACAACGCACAAACTCGGGCAAAAGAAATCTGACAGGGAAAGTTGGTCTTCCCACTACGCTCCTCGGGACCTCAGAAGTCACAAGAGTGCATTTAAGTTTTAGGTCAGGCCAGTGGGCGTCCCTCCCTCGAGCGGGAAGCACCACAGACAACGCAATCACAGACTTTTCCTCGCCGTTTTTTCCTCCATAGATTTGTTATTCCGACCCAAACATGACTGTTTCCCCACCATGATCCATCAGTCGAGGCAGAAGTGAATGATGGATTCCAACGAGACTACAGCTTTTCTGTCCGTGCTGTGTCTTGCTGTTCAACAAAATGACCGCTCCACTGCACGTCTCTTCCTGCAAGTCGGCTATGGCCATCCAGCAGGGAAGGAAATAGAGGGATGAAAGGAAACAGACTCGAACACGGAGTGGACGCGACCGTGAGGGAAGGAGGACAAGGACGACGACGGGTGGACGGCTCTGTTGGTTCAAATTGTTGCAAATCCCTGCGAGAATAGTCTGAATGTGTGTGTGTGTGTGTGTGTGTGTGTGTGTGTGTGTGTGTGTGTGTGTGTGTGTGTGTGTGTGTGTGTGTGTGTGTGTGTGTGTGTGTGTGAGAGAGAGAGAGAGAGAGAGAGAGAGAGAGAGAGAGAGAGAGAGCGCCAGGGCACCGAGTTGAGAGTTCTATATAAGCTGCAGACTTCACCACGAGTCAGTGTTCGGCCGCCCAGCAAGGAGGGAGGATAGCGGGTGCGCGCGGTAGCGGTCGCGCTGCCACGGCTCTGTTAGGGGTGACCTCTGTCAGGAAGTTTGGATAATTAATCTACGTGTCTTGAGAGAAAACACCAAAACTTTTTTCCAACTTTTATTTGAACTCAAACCAGAAAATGCAGGAACTTCAACCAAAGACTGAGAAAACACTGTAGTAATGAAAGAGGAGTGTGCGGGAGCCTTAGGAGTGCATCGCCCCGGCTGAGCAACGCAAGTAAGTAACAGAAGAGAGTCTGCATCAAGCCGCCAGCCACCGACAAACAGACAGCACGATTAGCAAGTCTTGACACCCAAATATTTCTTTCCACACCTCGTCATTCCACACATGAGGCGGAATAAACTTGCATATCATTCTCTTTCGAAGTACAAGTTTATACAAAGATCAAAACAAAAAACTTACTTCTCTCAACTCTACATTCTTTTAATACGACGAATTCAACATAAATTCTTACATCACTTGCTACAGACAGAATGAGAAGGCAATGAGGCTGACTTTTATACTTTGCCATCTTCTTGACTGAAACAAGAGCGCGCACCATCCATACCCTTGACGTGGGCGGCGCCGAGGTAGGGTGAGGGGAGCGCAGCCTTGGTAGATGAGCTGCCGGAAGGAGGCGGTGCAGGGGAGGAGGACGTGATGCTGAGAGGATAATTGTTCATACTGACGGAGGGTGGCAGGGAAGGAAGGATGGAAGGAAGGGACGGGGAAGTTAATCATACTGCTATGCTCGTCCTTCATCAACATTCCAAGCAATGCAAATAATTATTGTTTGCATGGTCATTACAGATGAAGAGAGAGAGAGAGAGAGAGAGAGAGAGAGAGAGAGAGAGAGAGAGAGTTAATTTTGTCCTTCTAGAGTAAAATAAACTAAGAAAATGAAGAAGAAAGAAAGTAAGTACCTAAAAGTTTCATAGGATTATGGGAAGAAAAAAATAGTCTTGCAGTGAAAATAAAAGTAATCTCAAGGTACAAACTACTAAACGTTTTTGTTCATGCTGTTTTTTCTCTGTTAACACGTTTGGACAAAGCAGAGCGTAATGATTCCTTCCAAGAACGTAAAGGCAAGTTGAGGCGTGGCACATATAGTGGTGGACAAAAATGGACAAAAGTCTTGTAAACTTGTGCAACGTTTTCATTTAATTTTGAGCCTTCTTTTAGTCTGAAATCTGATCTGCCAAGTCTCTCAACAGAATCTAAGACATGACAGATCCCAAACAGCTCAGGCTAAAGACGGAGACAAAGCACTAAAAGCAGAGTAAGGGAGTATGACACGTTCATCGACTTCCATGCGCGACAATACACAGGCGCGCCCTGATGCTTTGTTAGTGTGGCGTTGTGTGGCGAGGCGCTGAGTGGCAACAACGAGAAATTAACTCTCTAACAGCCATGACTTCAGAGTTACCTCATTCCGGATACCATTTGGGAGATTAAGTATGTGATAATATTTGTCTTAATAAACTTCATAACTTCATAAATCGACCCTAGTTATTCATTTTTTGTTATCGAGTCTATAGTTGTATTAAGTTCTTTTTTCGAACAAGACTTATGATTTTTTAGCACTGGAAAGCACCGAATGGGATGAGTGTGGCGCTGCTGTATGGAGTGACACGTTAAAGAGTGCGATAAGATGCTGTGTGATGCTGTACATTGGGATATGCTGTGGCGTGCTGTTGTATGGTGTTGTATGGTGTTTAGCAGTGCAGAATAGTACCGAGGAGTATAATATGATCAGGTATACAGTGAAACATGGTGGAATATACGCTGATGTGTGAAAATATAAAGCAATACAGACTAGTGCGGTGTGGTGATATGGTATGGTGCAGTGTGATGTCCTAAGGTGGTGTGGTGTGCGGCAATGTAGCGGGGCGTGGCTGTTGAGAGAGAGAGAGAGAGAGAGAGAGAGAGAGAGAGAGAGAGAGAGAGAGAGAGAGAGAGAGAGAGAGAGAGAGAGAGAGAGAGAGAGAGAGAGAGAGAGAGAGAGAGAGAGAGAGAGAGAGAGAGAGAGAGAGAGAGAGAGTACTGGAGTGGAAAATCCATTATAATCACCAAGAACCACTACATAATTCATAATTCCCCACAAATCACCAGCTTCCACAAACAAATAAGCCAATAAATCGTAATGTTTTCCACCAATCATAAACTTCCACTTGAAATTTTGAAAAACCTGGCAAAGGTGTATAAAAAAATTGAGATCTACCAAATAAGTTTCCAAAATCTCTCTCTCTCTCTCTCTCTCTCTCTCTCTCTCTCTCTCTCTCTCTCTCTGCTCTAACACAAACCACTTCCAATCTTTGTCTAGTACTTTATGCCCTGAAATAAAACTAAAAACTGAAAACTAAAAGAAGAAAAAAAAAAAAATAAAACTGTTCCGATGTGTAGCGTCCCTGTCCCTCTTAAACAAAGGTAAAGGACGTGACACCAATTATTGATGAGGGGGAGGGAACGTTAGCCAGGTACTACAGGTGACCGGCAGCGAAAATTAGAGGGAAAAAAGGGAAAATGGAACATGGTGCAGAAAATCCCTATAGGAAAATGGACAGGTAGAAAAAAGAAAAACGAGACACAGTGCAGGAAATCCCCAACAGGAAATAGGAAAGGGAAAAAAAGTGGATGGAGGTAATCGAAGAAGAGGAGGAGGTGGTGGAGGAGGAGGAGTAGGAGGAGAAAGGGGCCAATGGAAAAGAAAATAGTAGGAAAGGGCAATGTCCAGTGAGAAATTGAGGTCAAGAGAATTGGGGAGAAAGATTTTTTTGAAGGGGGTATGTGAGTGGTGGGGAGGGGATGGATGGGAAGCGCGCTGGCTGCTGTAAGGGAGGGGGAAAGATGGGAAACAGCTGCAAGAGGAGGGAAGGGCGAGGGAAACGGATGTAAAGGGAGGGAAAAGCAACAAAGCGAACACGGACGCTCACTACTTTCTTGAAACGCTACTGAATTCTTGACGGCTAAAATAACCAAGAGTTTCCATCATCTTGTGTGTGTGTGTGTGTGTGTGTGTGTGTGTGTGTGTGTGTGTGTGTGTGTGTGTGTGTGTGTGTGTGTGTGTGTGTGTGTGTGTGTGTGTGTGTGTAAGTTTCTCCCACTTCATCTTGGCCTTAGCTCCTCCAGACATGCCGCCCTCTACCGCCCGTCTTTTTAATCCTCTGACTGGAAGCACAGAGCATAATCTTGGAACGCATCGCTGCCGCCAGAATTCAAACAATCAACTCCCTCTAGCGTTTCGTGGCAGTGGTTTTATCATCGTTCAGTAGTAAAGTCTCGTAAGGTTCAAAGATGATTCTAAATCTACTATTTTTACTTTTACAGTTACTTAATAAAATTTCTGAGCCTCATCATCTGAATAGTGTTATTTTTCATCTACTACTACTACATTGACAGCTTCTCAATCAAATTTCCTGGAAGGGATTATTTTCCATCGACTGCTACTTTTCCAATACCTTAATCAAATTTCCACATTTCCTGTGAAGGGTTTCATTGCCATGTAATTCACATCTGGTAAAAGCATGTTTTTGCATCTTGCTCTCCTATGTACGTTTTCAATTATTCTCCAATGATGCTTCGATCTATACAGACACTCGGTTGTTCCTCTGTTTATCGTCATAGCATCGACACGGGAGGTGATGGTATCTTGTTCATTGTCCTCGTTACGAAAGAAACAACAACAGCAACATAGCAGAGTGTAAGTAAGCCACCGAGACCATTCATTAATTGCAGGACGTGTGATGCGAGGCTTTCAGGATATGACAACACTCGGATATAGGTGGATATTGAAAAGCGACTTACTGATGGCCTGGAGCAGTGACAAAGGTGGCGAGTGCTCATCGGTGAAATGTCACACTCACGCTGTCGTCTGTGTTTATTGAGCAAGAATTCATGTTTCGTATTTTACTTTTTTTCTATTTTTTCAACTCTGACGTTAATTAACCTATCCAATAATTGAGAAAGGACTTACTTATTTTCTTTATTTAACTTTGGAATTCTCGTTTTTGTTCATTTTATCGTTCGAGTTGTGAAACAATAATCCCATCCCCGTTGTGTGTGTGTGTGTGTGTGTGTGTGTGTGTGTGTGTGTGTGTGTGTGTGTGTGTGTGTGTGTGTGTGTGTGTGTGTGTGTAATTCACCTCGTTCGCCTGCTGGTCACCTAGCCAGTCTTCCCCATTACGGAGCGAGCTCAGAGCTCATAGACCGATTTTCGGGCAGGACTGAGACCACATCACATTCAACACACACCGGGAAAGCGAGGCCACAACCCCTCGAGTTACATCCCGTACCTATTTACTGCTAGGTGAACAGGGGCCATACATTAAGAGGCTTGCCCATTTGCCCCGCCGCTTCCCGGGATTCGAACCCGGCCCTCTCGATTGTGAGTCGAGCGTGCTAACCACTACACTACGCGGTGTGTGTGTGTGTGTGTGTGTGTGTGTGTGTGTGTGTGTGTGTGTGTGTGTGTGTGTGTGTGTTTGTGTGTGTGTATGTGTGTGTGTGCGATTTTCAACCTCGATACTACTGTAATTACCTATTCCTTTTGGTTGCTATTGGAGATTTCATGTCTTTCCTTTCTGTTGTACTTCGCTCTCGTATTTCACTTGTAGTCAAATCGTAATTGTTGTAATAGACAGTCACAGTTATTAGAAATTTCTCGATGGAACGCGTACTGTGTCCCGCTTGAATCCATTCCATTATCTTCCTCTTCTCTAAAATTCATAATCTCGCTGAAATAGTCCTTTGTCAGAATACCTTACATAAAGAGATTTTACAATATTCCATTTCATACATTTCAGTGGTAAACTCTGGAATTACCAGCTAGTTTCTCTTTTCTATTCCTGCGACTAGTCTCAGAATGGAAATATTGAGGCATCTCTGGGAATAATCTGACCAACTTCTTTTTATATTTTTTTCGGGTTAGATTAGAACAAAAATTAAATAAATGAAAAGTATGTGGCAAATGAGCGGACTTTTCTGCATCTCTATGTCACTCCCCTTCAAACGCTACAAAAATGAAAAAAATCAGATGGGATGTTGACAGGATACTAAAGTGTTAACTTCCTGTTATTTCACAAGGAACCAGAGAGAACATGGTGTCAACATTGTATAATTGCTTTTAATTAAGTAACGCCTTGACATTAAAGACACTTGATTACTTTTTACAAACATTTTCTGATAAAGATACTTTTCTCTCCTTCATCCTATTATGATTTTAACACTTTCCGCACAAGAATATTAACTCGAAAACAAGTTTTGCATATTTCTTAACTTTCAGTTGTGTTTGGAGCAACTCGCAACACACATTTTATTTGTTCGCAAGCATTCCACGAGTGTTCTCTGACTGCCTCATCCTTCTTGGAGGCATATTCCATTAACTGTAACTAAATTGTTTTCCTAAGATATGAATTTCATTAAAAGTACACCAAAACATCCTAAAAAAAACTCAGATCATCCTACGTTGTTTGGAACTTTTACTATTCGCTGTTATAGATATTGAATATAGCATTTTTTCTTTCTTTTTAAAAACTTTGCTTTTATAGTCTCCAAATATCGTTTTTAAAAACATAATGAAAATAAAAGCACAAATCTGAATCCTTAAACTGGAAGTTAATAAAGGATGCGTTTATAACTTTGTAGTCGCGAACACTCGGCAAAGCCCTTCACTGTTTTTACAATGAACCTCTGAAAACTTAGTCCTTGGCATATTTCCAGTGTCTTCTCTCGCCCTGATACAACTGTACACAAAACAAAAACATCATCTCTGACTGCACACCAATCAGTTTCGAGTTTACCTGTAACAAAACTCCATCTCATACATTGACTTTTGTGTGCGTCGGCAGCTTGTACCAAGGTCAAAACACTCTCATGTCATTCAGTATGCTGGCCCCTTACATGGGTGTGGCGCACCAAGAGTACAGGACACGGTCTGGGCACACTATATTTATCCACCATTATTCTCAGGCAGGGAATAAACCAGCTCTCTCTCTCTCTCTCTCTCTCTCTCTCTCTCTCTCTCTCTCTCTCTCTCTCTCTCTCTCTCTCTCTCTCTCTCTCTCTCTCTCTCTCTCTCTCTCTCTCTCTCTCTCTCCCAACGACTGTCCATCTCGCCTGTCATATTCCATATATGGCTGGTAAATATTACAACGTGACGAGGAGATGGCTAGCTGCGAAACATCCATTATTTAGCTTAGTAACAGCACAGTTGAGAGTGAGGTTGAGATCGAGTCAACTGAGTAACAAGGAGTAAGCGTCCCAACGCATTACGAATCATGAGATACTTAAAATACAAAACACACTACAAAATCTAACTTACTGTCACTGGAGTAGAGAGATGACAACGGCTGTAGTAGTGATTGCGGCACAGAAGTGGAGTTGAGTGGTGGTAATGGTGGCGAGGCCCAGTACAGTGTCAACTTACCGTGACCACAATATAACGGGTGCCTATTCTCTCTTGTAATCAGTGACTGCAACAAAGGAAGAAAAAAACATTGAACAAGAGGCCAAGAAAAACATTACAGTTGTGCTCTGCTAATGTCGCTCCGCAAAGTCAAAAGTAAAAGGGAAAAGGGAAAAGGAAATGGGCGCCTCTTTCCCATCACTAATGACATTGACCTTCACCATCCGAATAAAATTGGTCTCAATCATCCCCTGAAGACGACATGATGAAAGTTTCAAGGAAGAAAGAAAGAAATAAGTGCGTTTCTGTGTCTCCGTATGTGAAGGGAAGAGTTTCACGTCGAGACTGTTTCTGTGTGTGTGTGTGTGTGTGTGTGTGTGTGTGTGTGTGTGTGTGTGTGTGTGTGTGTGTGTGTGTGTGTGTGTGTGTGTGTGTGTGTGTGTGTGTGTGTGTGTGTGTGTGTGTGTGTGTGTGTGTGTGTGTGTGTGTGTGTGTGTGTGTGTGTGTGTGTGTTTCATGAGTTTAGTGACAATATTGCTCAGCAGCTTTGATGAATAAGATTTACAAGTTTACTGGTACCACAGAGTCCGTCATAAATCTCATTCGGCCATATGCTATGGACATACACAGGACGTAGTGTCTGTGTGTGTGTGTGTGTGTGTGTGTGTGTGTGTGTGTGTGTGTGTGTGTGTGTGTGTGTGTGTGTATGAAGTTTTCCACATTATTTACGAGATTAAATGAAAACGGAAATACAAATCCTCCTCCACTTCACAAAATTTGAACCGCGCTCAGAGAAGTCCAATAAAAATAACGGATTTTCACGACAGGTTGTCATCACTGAAACAGCCAACAGTGCCGCTATGAAAGAGTGTCTGCAGTGCTGGAACATCGCAGCAAGGAGTGGTGGCGCCAGCTACTTGTAATTTTACATAGTACAATCGCATTGATGCAGTCAGCTCAGTCCACATGAACCATGGTGATCACCAGAGTTTAAGAAGTAACATGCATGCGTCGAGTGTCCTGTCACATGTTCACTCATATGTTTCCTCTTACGTTAAATACTTATCATAATTTGTCATTTTTTTTGCAAATTGGAGTACTTTACACTCTTGGATCGTTCATCACCACTAAGCAATTCAGAAGAAGAGTTGCGCATCTAGCGAGGCAACAAAGACCACATAGTCACTGATAAGCTGCTGTGAGCGAGAGGAGAACTCTCAATTCCTGGACTCAAGAGGTATGCACTCCACCACCGAGCCAGCCCGCAGTGCACACCACGCGACTGAGAGAGCAAATCAAGAAAAGTTGTATTCACCAGATGGTTCGCCTTTAGTAACAAGAGACCGAAGTTGAGCTATTCACCCGACCAAGCGTTGGTCTCCTTGCCCACAGAACAATCAGTATCACTGTGGCGAACAACCATCGCCCTACTCCTGCTGCTGCTGCTGCTGCGTACCGCCTTGTTTTTTTACTTTCCAGCTCTTAGAGAAAAGCATAATTGTAACTACGAATAATCCTGAATTACGTACTAATTCACATCAGGCTCAATAGAGTATTACCATTAGGGATTATTTTTACGCGTGATAAACCAGCATTACAGTAGCTGGCGGCAGAGCCGTGCAATACCACCTTGTGCACCAGGTTCATATCAGCACCTGTATGGGCTTCACGCCACACACTCTTGAGCTGGAGAAGTGAAGGCTGATAATAGAGCGGTGCAAA
This sequence comes from Portunus trituberculatus, assembly GCF_017591435.1. Classification (NCBI taxonomy): domain Eukaryota; kingdom Metazoa; phylum Arthropoda; class Malacostraca; order Decapoda; family Portunidae; genus Portunus; species Portunus trituberculatus. The sequence continues at coordinate 36,230,528 of NC_059292.1, forward strand.
CCGAGTGGAGGAAAGTACGTCGCAAAATACCAATAAACGATAGACGACCTCAAATAGGAGTACTGCCTACTGCCCGGCACGAATAGCGGAGTGTTTGGTGAGGGATGAAAGATGACGCACGCCTAAGCGACATGTTGTCCAAGGGAGTGGAACAACAGAATGCTTCACCATCAGACCGGTAATCCCCACAAAGCGGCGTGATCAGTAATCCTTCAACATTAGCCTTGGGATGCACTTACACATGCCGAAGTTAAACCCGGGGAGCAAACAGGCTTACGCTACTGTTCTGCAGCACACATACACACACACACACACACACACACACACACACACACACACACACACACACACACCGTACAACAGTCAATAAATATCAATACATATACAAGAGACCTGACCACTGGAGTTCAAGCCCCTGTATATTACACCTAGATAAATACAGCTAGGTATACACATACGCGCACACTTGATGGGGATTCGAACCCGCGAGTCCCAGAGTAAATCTTGATGCACCAAACTATCGCGCCGCTAATGGACACATGTTGACACGGAAACTCTCAGCCGTTCGCACTTACATGAATGAAAAAAAAAAAAAGTTGAAAAGCATGAAAATAAATAAAGAACACAGGGTTGAAGGGAGGAGAGTATAGGAAGTGCATGGGTATGGTGGAAGGGTTGGGGGAGGGGAGAGGGACACAATTAGGCTTTACACGGTAACTCACGGCTATGATATTAACTTCATTTACATTATTAACAGCTAGAACGTTAACGCTGGATATTACTGGTGGTGCCATTTGAATGCATATATGGAACTGTCTGAGCTGACGCCCGCCGCGCCGAACAAGGAGGAGGAGGAGGAGGAGGAGGAGCCGATAGCAATGAACGAGATCACAGAACAGCGTTGTAAAAAGGAACATAAGTGGAAAGTGAGACTGTGATGGAAATCTGAAGAAAAACTACGAACCGTAAATAGATAAATGGACAGAACAAAACACAAGTAGTAAATAAATATTCA
>NC_059292.1:36236542-36241542 GCF_017591435.1 Portunus trituberculatus
CTCTTAAAGTGGTTTACGTCTGTTCTCTTTTATGTTGTCTATGTAATAGTTTCCTCTTTTTATAGCTGGTGGCTCAGGTTTGTCTGTTCTGCCTTGTTATGTTTGTGTTCGGCGTTATGTGTTAGGTGTTTTGGTGTTTGGGTTTGTGTTGCAGGTTTGTGTTGGTTGTTTGGTGTTGTAAATTGTGTTATTTCTTGTGTCTGCTGTTTTAAGTCTTCTGTTTCATGCTGGCTGCTTTGTATTGGCTTTTGTAGGTTGGGTCTCTCATGTTGGTTCTTTCCTGTCGTTGGCTGCCTTGTGTTTACTGTTTTGTGTTAACTGTTTCATATTTCCTACTCTGAGCTATGTCGTGTTGCATGTTTTGTGTGGCTACTTAATATTGGCTATTGTATTATCTTCCGAGTTATCACTTTATTCTCCCTGGAAACAAGGTATTCAAAACGTTGCATAAAGTGCTCTTGCTTCATTCCACCTTTTCTCACCACCGAATTCCACGCACGCCTGCCTGCACTGAAAGCAGCTCCCCAAGAGTTGAAGCATCAAGGTAATACTATAATAAAAATGGAAAATGGAAACAAAAAATATATATATACTCGAACAACCCTGTGAGTTTTGCTTTCCTCCGTCAGGTTATTACTAAGCTAAGTGAGGAACAGGAGGCAACACGTGATGGTATTGCACTTTTTCAATAAAATGAGAGGTAAGTGAACAAACCGAAAGAGTTTCAGTAGAGTGCACAGTATACAGTACACATCACCTCAGGGATTAACTTGAAGAACTGGCTGTAAATGTGTTTAAAGGGTTCATGGATGAATTCACAAAATAAAAGCAGTGAAAAAGTTTCATTATTGCGAATAACTTGTAGTCTTGGCGACTTAGGCGTGGTAACTGAGTAATATTAACTATGTTTAACCTTTCCATTTAATCTTCAGTCCTTTCATCAGCTGATAATTGATCCTTTGCTTGGCTGTGTAATGAGATCAGATGACTTGAATTACACAAAAAATACTTACCGCAGTGGAAGCAAGTGAAGATTACTAGACTTCTGACCAGAGTTGTAGAAACAGAGGAGAAACTCTTACAAACACCTCTAATAGTATTCATAACCTCTCCATCACCTACTTAAAAAATAACTCCAGTCTTATCACTCATATTCATACCGTAAAAAAAAAAAAACAGCAAAGCGACTATTCAACAACGAGAGGCCGCCGAGAGTAGAAGTTCGCACCAGATACTTTTTTTTCCCACCAACGCTGCGAGGAAACCAATTAAACGTCAAGCATGTGCCGTGTATCGTACGTAATACAATTAGCATACTTGTACACTATTTTGTTTTTCCAGCAGTGACCTGTGCGAGATATGTAATGAGATACAAACAAGCACCTCAGTGTGACGAAAATGTTCACCTGGAAATGACAGCTGTGATCTGCTGAACTGCGGACTACAACCTAATTTTTAAACTCTCTTTACCTTGCGCAACTCTAATCAGCCTCCGTTCCCCACACCAACCCAATATCTTTCCCGATAGCAAGAGGCTATTCTTTCCCCTCACCGGTAGTCAGATCCCTTCATTCCCTCACCAGCCCTTTACCGTATCGGTTGTCGACCTCCTCCAATCCTCATGTCTAGCCAGGTTCTTCCTTTTCTTCAGCCAGCTCCTTCCCTCACCAAGCTCCTTCCTTTATGACTAGCTCACTCACCTTGTTCCCTCACCGCCACTTTTCTTCCCCACCTCACTACCCAGGCCCCCCCTTCCCCTCACCACAACCCAGGTCTCTCCTTCCCCCATCACCACTAGCAGGCCTATCTTCCCCTCATCACTCCCCTGTTCCCATTCCTTCACTAGGGCCGACACAGTTCCATCCCTCGCCGCGGCCGCCGCACGCGAGACCTAATATCAACATTTTATACAATAACTTTTACACATCATGAGGGAAGTTGCAGTAGTTAGTGTTACGGGCAAGGAGCATTAAGCTGTAACTTGAGATTATGACTCGCCAGCCCACCCCACCTGTACACTCGGGACATTCCGCGGCTTAATCTGAAAGTTGGGGCGAGTTTTCTTGTTGTATACTCTGCATATACATGGCAACATTATTACGCTAACTTTGGGAGGCACATGGTTTTGAAATTATGCCTCTTGAGCTTCCTGAAAAGAGCGTAATATTCAGGCGAAGGCAATTACCGTAGTTTCCTTCCTTCCTTCCCTTTCTTCCTTCCTTCCTGAGTGTGAAAGGAAGAAGCGTCGGTGTTTTGTTACGGTGTTTTGTTACGGTGCTTGTTATGTTTGGTTCTGCTTCATTGCCATCACGAGCGTGGTGTGTTCCGAGGGGAGTTTGGTAGTGGACTAATTCTCGCTGAATCTCAAGTTTTTGTCTACTTTTCCCCCTTTCTCTTATTGTTCTTGTTCTCCCTCTTAAAGTTTTGCCTCTGACTCACCAGTTCAGCAAAAATCCAGACTTCGGTAAACTTCTCTTCATTAGTTCTGGACTCGGGAAACAGTCCGCCGCGGCTTTACTTGTTCCTGCTTCCTGCAAGGTTACCCGCAGCGCTCACTGTTATCTCTTTCTTCTTGTCTTCTTTTTTTGCTTCTTTTCCTCGGTAGCAGTGGCCACGCGGGGCTCTTCTTCACTTAGGACACGCTTTGTTGCTGAGAGAGAGAGAGAGAGAGAGAGAGAGAGAGAGAGAGAGAGAGAGAGAGAGAGAGAGAGAGAGAGAGAGAGAGAGAGAGAGAGAGAGAGAGAGAGAGAGAGAGAGAAACACAGATAGACAGACCCAGATGCACAGATAGACAGATAGAAAGAAAAAGCCAGACAGACAAGCAGACAGGCAGACAGGCAGTGGTGGTGAGTGATTGCCTGCCACACACAAAGAGAGGCAAGGACAGATGGGTCATCAGAAGTCACCGGAGCAGGGGAGGGGGGACTGTGGGAAAGGGGATTTGAAGGACAAGAGGGGAAGGAGGAGGGCCAGTTCGGTGAGTGGCGGCGGCCAGGTGGTGCTGACGTCACGCTTACCGCCGACAATCTAATTAATGTTCCCTGGAAAGCGTCCAACGGGAAGAAACCCAAAAGTCCGTCTTCTCTTCCGTCCGCGCTCCAGCTTCAAATTAAAGACAAATAACATTTCTTTTGTTATCATTTTTTTGCAGCGATAAATGTACCCAAGACGTTGCGGTGCCGGAAAGATAAAGACGGCTATTTCCAGAATTCGCAAAGCACGATTTACTGTAAAATGAGTGGCAAATAAAGATGAGCAGTATAATGGTACCCCGCTATAAGTCTTTTCATTTCTGTGTTGGGGAAACTCGCGGCACATCGCACGAACACAAGTACCCGGAAATGCCGCGAGGAATAAAGCTCAGAACCCTCCGGCCAGTCAGCAACAAAGCACCGCCATGCTTTATGCGGCACGAGGAAACAAGACACGCCACGAGGGACACTCTCCTTGCACTGCCACGTGTCCTCTGCATACCAACTACAAGTCCAATGATCACGGCACCTGTAAAAAGGTTAATTCGGCCTACTAACAAAAAATGTACATACGTATGTATTTGCGCAAAATTAATACACCTTCCTATCAAAACACACACACACACACACACACACACACACACACACACACACACACACACACACACACACACACACACAAAGAATACTTCCCTGTCAGGTCATCTACTTGCACCTCCTCTCCACTTTCTATTACCGCGTCGCAGTAAAGGATCATGAAGGCTTTGATGCACCGGTTCACTCTCCGGGAACACAACACCAGGGAGAATGGAAAGACATGAGAACTTTACGGTCTAGTGAGCCAGCTGAGAGAGCAGGGTCAGACGAGCGAGGCTTCAAGAGTTATTACGTCGTTGGACTCCTCTCACTTCATCATACCAGGAGTCCGCTGACTGACCTAACAATTTTATACACATACTACATACAACCTTTATATCACTTTAAGACACAAATAAGACCAGTTTTCTTCTGCCGCCAAGACGCTCCAAGTTAGAATAATGTTGTAATGGTTTGATATTCAGAGCCAGTTCACTCACATTCCCTCATTAACCCTTTCAGTGGACAGATGTGGATAGACCCATATACAGTTATTGAAACATTAGATTAATTACCAAGCTGCTGCTGCTGCTGATGATGATGATGATGATGATATTTGATGATGACAAGAGGCACTAGGCAAGCTATGCATCTAACATTTTAAAAAGGCAAACTCTCCACGCTTGAGCCTTAAAGAGCAGTTCACGGATCTAAGGGAAGGCTGACCTATAATCAAGGCGGGTCTAAACTTAGCAGCTCCTCGACAGAATACTCGTACTTAGTGTCGAGTGGCTGCTGGTGATTTATTGAGCAGGACAGTGCGAGGAGTGGGGACAGGAGATTGGCATTCATGAAGGTCAACATGTGGCATTAAGGAGTGTCTGGGAATTACCACTGATTATTACGGTTCTTTACTTAAGCTGGTAATTCTTATTTGAATAGAGAACTTAATTTGAGGTGTCAGCTCTCACCTATCGCTGTCGTAAAGGTATCTAATTTTGTCCCAAATCACACTTTTTTTGCTTGATGCATTTATCTTCACTTTAGTATTTTATCTTTTTCTCGTCTTCTTTTTTTTTCTGTCTTTTTCATCCCTTTATTTCGGAATAGAGATTTATGAAGCCTGTCATTAACAAAGTTAGGCCATTAACAAAGTTCAAAATTCTAGTTCTTACTCTCAAACCGATGCAAAGTTCCTTCCGTTCACTTGGATTATATTAATTTCTTTTCCCAGCAAACTTTATTCAATTCATATTCTTGTTTCAGTAAGTGATAAAGACTAACGTTCAAATTCTAAGACTTCTACATTCATTCCTAAACCAAGCCACATCTATAACGCGATGTTCACAATTCTCTTCTGTAATTTCTCCAAGCTCACATTTTTTCTATTTTTCATTTCAGTATATATTTTCGTGGTTCGCTTTATAATTATCTTCGTCGAGCGCCGCGTGA
>NC_059292.1:36249042-36256542 GCF_017591435.1 Portunus trituberculatus
CCTCCTCCTCCTGTTCCTCCTCCTCCTCCTCCTCCTTTTCCTCCATACTTTTTTATATAAACCTTATAATTTTTTTTGGCATCTTTTTTAAGTCAATTTTCAGATAAGGAAAACTGTATCTAGGTTTTTTTTTTATGGTTTTCCTACAATTTCCTGCTTCTGACATTTGATTCTCTAGCGATATACTCAACAAATCTGTGATCACTCTTATTTCATTTAGTTACATATGTTTTGGCAAATTTTAAAGTTGTTACAATTTTCATATAAGGAAAACTGAATCTAGTTTTTCATGGTTTTCATTACAAACTTTTCCTCTTAACATTTGATTTTCTAAGATATACATGCAGTGGTAGCATAGTCTCGCAGACAGCCATGTTCAGCTCAGTAGGGCTGTTACTGTCTGTTCTTTCCTTTTTATTTCTTTGTTTTCACCTTTTCATCACCATCCATTTACTCCAGTCCTATTCGTGTATTTTTTTTCTTTTCCTCCACGGCACCTCATGGTCACAGTTTATCTATACAACTGATTATTATCATTGCCAACAAATTCTAGATCAAATCCGCTGTAAAATGAAAGAGACATAACGAGAGGAAATCACGGGGTCATGAAACTATGGTATTAGCTTGTCACCTACGTAGGTTTCTTGGTTCTGGTCCGCGTGACAAAGGTACAAAAACTACCATGGGGAACATACAGTAAGCTGAAGGGCAATCAGGCCAGGACATGAGAAAATGAAAAAGCAGGAAGCATCATCACAGGTTAGATATTCGGATGTTCGTCCGGGAAACAAGTCCCTGTAAGGTTAGCGGTGACGAGGGGACCATCATTATTTGCATCATCCATCGATATGTATGCAGCGAGAGAATGCTGGTATCGGGAGGACGTGGCTTGGTCTTTACACGAGGCAGCGTGATGTGTCTTGGATAAACTCGTAGTTACCAAAGCATCCTGAGGAAAGGCTGTCACGTCTTTGATGAGCTGGAAAGCGCTGACAGAAGGGAAGACAGGCAGGCAGATGAGTAGGCAAGCAGGTGGGGAGGCAGGCAGCCCACGCCATGAAAAGACCGTGACACGAATGTTGAAGTGAGACAATCCGTTAAGCCTAAAGGAACGCTGCCATTGAGGTAAGCAGGAAGAAAAGCAAGGAGAGACAAGCACGGGGGCACATGAACAGCTAAGCATGTAGGAAAGCAGGTAGACAAGCACGTGTCGCTGTTCACTTTGGTCTAAAAATATAGCTCTCACTATGTAGCTGTAAGCGATAAGGGACGCCAGCTCAAACATTGCTCCGTCACTCGCTCTCTCCCTCCCTCACCCCCAGCACTCTCCCTCACATCATCCCTTCCACCAGACACAGACGGTTGAAAAATTTTGCTCCCCCCGACAGGATCGTCACCATCTGAGTCCTGGTCCCTTGCCCACCGCCACGTAGACACTCCCTTGTCACTCTTTACAAGACTTTCTTTCCCTTTACTGCCTCGATACTCTTTGTGAAATCAACCAATTTCTTTTATTTTCTGGAAGCAACGTGTGATAGATTTTGACTTGAAATTATAAACAGAGGCGCATCATATTTGAACAATTACGGAGATCATTAAGTCAGACTTGTAAATTTGCAGGAAAACATTCACTTTATATAAATGGAGATATATTGCTGAGACAAAGACAGAAAGATTTAGGAAGTGGATGTTTGAAGGAGGATTCTCTACCATCTAAACAGAAAAAATGAATATGATAGAAATATTTTCATAATAGTACTGGTTTAGATACACTAACAGATGAGATTAAGAGATGGCACCAGTTTAATGACCTGCGCCCATCTCCACTTGAAATGTCACCACAACGACCAATATCACAACACACACACACACACACACACACACACACACACACACACACACACACACACACACACACACAGGGCAGTGACAGTGCATTAGGAAGCAATTTGGGTCTGCCCACCATCGTCACCATACCTCACACGGACCTTAATTAAATTTTACAGCAGCGCGGTTCCTGCCATCAGGCCGCTGCCATCACCATCAGGATGTGAGACATTTCAGGCCAACAGTCTTCACACCTCCCGTCGCCCGGCCTCCCGCACCTCCCACCTCCACCGTTGTTTGTGCCTTACAAAGGAATATACCATTAAAGAACACGAGCACGGCCCATGTTCCAGCAGCTCACGCGATACGGAAACACAGAACACACTTAATCCTATAAATAAAGTGGTGATAGTGAAGGAGTAACAGTCTGCATCCAATACTGTGCTGGAGTGAAGACATCACGCCTGACAGCTTCACATCAAACGTCATCACTCCCTACTCACTATGTCACCTGAACTGAAGGCCAGCGTGTTTTTTTGAGCTCATTCTTACTTATTTACCATCATAAATCATTCAGCACTGACACCATTCAGTCCCTCGTCGTTTAGAAAAGCGGCTGTGAGGCGATATCTTTGAAAATTTTAGTATCTGAGAAACCTTTCGGGTTCATTAATAATGACGGTAGAGGCAGACTGCCGTCTCACCGTCAGTCTCTGGGCCAAGTCAGGGATAGGCTTTGACAGGAGCTATCTCCATGCTCTGTCGATGCCTGAACTCAACATTCTGCGTACATCACCTCGTGGCTCAGAGTCCTTCACGTCATTTTCATATCCTGACTTCCCTGGAAACTTATCCTAAAGAGCAGAGTGGAAAAGTATCTTTTAAAAATGCCACTCGTTCCGAAATAACCTTTTGTCTTCAGTTTATCCACAAGCTTATTGGCGCACATGGCCACTCACGGTAAAAAATAATCATAATAAAACTTTTATATTCTCCACGAACACGAAACTCATAATCCAGTGACTCTGAAGCCAGAAGCCAGGAGTTGGCTGGCAGGGCAAGACGGCCACCTGCAGTGTCTGTTGCCCCGCATTCATGGGTTTACGACTGGCCGGGTTCGCCCTGAGAACAGAACTTTTGGTCGTGATGACATGCGAGGCTCTTGGTGAACAACATTAGCTAGGGAGGCGTGAGGCGTGAGTGGGCTGGCAAGGCAGGCACGGCAGGCACGGCTGGCGGGCCAGTGGACGGGATGGATATCCTCCACCTGAGAACATTAGTCTTGAGCCGCGCCGACGCTGCTGCAGGTGATGATGACTGTAATGATGAAAACAGCCTGAACAAGAAGAAGAAGAAGAAGAAGAAGAAGAAGAAGAAGAAGAAGAAGAAGAAGAAAAAGAAGAAAAAAAGAAGAAAAAGAAGAAAAAGAAGAAGAAAAAGATGATGATGATGATGATGATGATAATGATCACCATCACCATTATGACAACGACGATGACGATGATGACGATGATGATGAAGAAAAGGAAGAAAAGAAGAAAACACAAAATAACAAAAGAATACATAGAGAAAAGAAAACGAGAGGCGAATCTGTCGGCAGTTTATGACAAGAGTATCGAACTTACTTATTTACAATGAGAGACACAGGAAAGTTTGACGAAGGCTCTCCCTCACCCACAACTTTTCCCCAAGGTGGCGCTGCTGGTAGAAAAGAGGGAGGAAACACCAGGTAGACAGGAGCCATTTCTGCCGATGTTACTTGCTTACCGAGCAAAACAAGCAGTGCCAGAATATCGCCAACAATTTACAATAAAAATATAAATAAATAAAGAAAGAAACAAGAATGAAAATAAATATATAAAAAAAGAAGCGACACTCCATAAAAAGAATTGGTGGAACTTTAATTGAATTTTGCTACGATAGGAAGAGAAGCAGAAGAAGAAGAAGAAGAAGAAGAAGATGAAAAGGAAGAAAGAAGAACGAGGAGGAGAAAGGGGGAGAAAAAAAAAGATGAGAAGGATAAGAAGAAAGGAGGAAGAGAAGGAGAAGAAGGAGGAGGATGAGAAGAAGAAAGAGAAAGAGGACGAGAAAAAGAAGAAGGAGAAGGAGGAAAAGAAGGAGAAGAAGGAGAAGGAAGAGAAGGAGAAGGAGAAGAAGAAGAATGAGAAAGACGACGAAGCTGTAGTAAGAGTGGTGGCAGTGAAAGAAACGAAGAAGGCCAAGAAAGAGAAGGAGAAAGAGAAAGAAAACGAGAAGAAAGCGAAGGAAGAAGAGAAGAGGGAGAAAGAAAAAAGTGGACGAAGAGCAGGGGAGAGGCGGAAAAGCGCAATGGAGATGGAAGAGGAGAGGAAGAACAGACATCACTTTTTCCTGAAGATCGCGGTCATCTTTCCTTGTTTTGTTGGTGGCGCGCGCTCCTCGCCTGCTGAAGAGCGTCCCTGAGGTCCCCGCACGCCCGGCCCGTCCCCGCAGTCCCCAGGGCGCCATACGTGACCGTGCCATCGAGTCCTTGCGCTCAATATCAAGTAATATCCTTAGCTCACACTCGTGCTGAACAGACCAATTTGTGACCGACGCACGCCATCCCCGCCCCCCACCGCCTCCACTCTCTCTCTCTCTCTCTCTCTCTCTCTTGCACAGGAAACAGTATCAGCAACAAGGATGGAGGAGGAGGAGGAGAAGGAGGAGGAGAATGAGAAGGAGAAGGAGAAGGAGAAGAAGGAGAAGGAATAGGAGTACAGTTGCGCGATGTGCTGATTTTATTCTATAAAACCTTCTGGATACAAACGCACAATCAGACAAAAATCTTCACCTGGCACATATTTCCAATCCTTCTCGTCCTCTGAGGAGGCTCCTAATACAAAGCAGTGCACCATACCATACCAAATTTATAACCAAAAATTTCACTGCAACATCACTCCTAGAGAACAGCGTTACAGAAGACGAGACTGTATACCGTTAGTTCTCTTAGTGACACTGAAGAATCGATATACACGGAAAAGAAAACCCGACATGTTCAAGAGGAAGAGAGATAAGTAAAGAAACAAGTCAATGTTTCATGTCTCTCTCACCCCGACACCCTTCCATTGCTTCCCGTCCTAAGTCCCGCCAGCGTCCACAGCCCCGCCCCGAATCTCAACGCCATGTAAAGACGTTAAAGGGAGGAAGGCAAATACACCTCTGCGTCTTATTTGACAACATAAGTACCGAGGGGACCTAACGCCCGCAGGAAAAGAGGTGCTTTGGAGGACGGAAAAAAGGGGGCGGAAGACGGGAAGGGACGGCTGGAGGGGAGATGGCAATGGGCGTGGTTAGCTCCTGCAGGTGGGAGTGTAAGGTGTGAGGTGGGGAGGTTGAGCCAAAGTGAGGTGCTTGAATGGGATGAGGTTGTGAGAGGGTTGCCTGTATGTAGGACTGTGAAAAAAGTTAGGTGGAGATTAAAAAGTGTTGATTTAGAGTTTAGGAAGGGTGTAAGCAGGTTGCATAAGTTTTTTTTTTTTAGAGGGTTCAATGAAAAATAGGTGAAGTATATCTAATATAATAAATATGTATGTATATCTAAGAATGAAAAAGCCTAGGGGAGGTTGTGTTCAAGAGGTTTTTTTTATGTTAAGGCGTATAGCACCTGTAGGTATACTTGAAATGTATAGGAAGCGCTGTCCAGCTTCCACCCATTAGCGGCGCAGGCAATTTTATATATAGTGGTACCCATATCACCTACCCGAGCGTATCTTTGGCGTAAGGCAATTACACCTCCACCTAGAACCTGGGTATCATGGTGACATGTAGGTAACTTTAAACCACTCGACAAATGACAAGGTTTCAAAGCGGCACGTGGTGGAATTCGAACCTACGCATGGACGTCTGCCCGATCCCACGCTCACCACTCACCAGTCACCGATAGGAGCTGGATGAGATTGGGTGCATGGATTTAAGCTGGTATCTATGGTTATGAAGACTGTAACAGATCCAGGTGGAAGCTGTGTGAAGGTTAGGAAAGATCTAGCTGAAGTTGTGGCTGGGCGTGCTGGAAAATACGATTGAGAAAACTGGTTAACACTTGCATTAGAGAGGTGGAAAGATATAGAGGTGAGAAAAAGAAAAGAAAACCCTTTTGCAGAGAGGCCGCTACAGTAAAAGCTGAGTAAGGTTGCGGAAAGATTGAGGTTCTGTAGGTAATGTGTGAGGGCGTGATAGGGCTGTGTCGGGAGGCCGGGAGGCAGGGATTGGGGAGGGGGACTAAATAGCTGGGATGGAGCCTCAGCAAAGTGTGTGAGAATAGTGCAGGAGTGGTGGTGTCGGGGTTGTGCGAGGGCTGTGTTGGAGGTAAGTCGGGAGAGGCTGCTAACGTGGATGCCGAGCTGCTGCTGCTCCTAAATTGCGTCAAGACAAAGCACATCACGATCTTCTGCGTTGCATTAACCTGAGCGACATGGATTCCACTTTAATTTCCTGTTTCACGAGAGATATTTCCACACTTTGACCATCCAAGCCTCAAGGAGCCGTCAACTCCTGCCTGAGGACTCGCCCCCATCACTCCCAGTGTTCCCCCCCTCACCTCTTCACGCCTCCCTCAACACCCAGAACTCTCAGCGTCAGCCTCCATGCCGGTAATAAAGCAATACACTTAAATCTTTGACTGCTAAGCTCACCCATTGTTAACATTCATTGCAATAAAAACTCCGTCCATGGACACAGAGGAAAGGAATACGAGGTTAATTTTGTCTTTTCTTGGCTGCAAAGATATTTAAGAGACAATAACGAAAATAAGTTTCTAAAAGGTTGTAAGGAAAAAAAAAATGTTTAGCAGTGAAAGGAGTAGAGTGATATTTTCTCGTGACGTTAAATTAGAAATACGTGTTTAAAAAATAATGGTGTGGGTGTCATTTGTAATATTCAATTGTAGGTAAGACTAGGCTCCAGCAATAAAGCGAGAGGCGTGTGTCGGCAGCCTGCAGGTAATCCCACGTGCAATGGGACTCAGCGAACCTACTAACCTTGAGGAGAAAGACAAGCACCACCTCCGCCTCAACTTTGACACACTGGCTCACTATAAAGTAACACACGCAAAAGTTGTGATAAAAGTTACGAGGGCAGAATTTTGTAGCAAGTTTAAAAATTTTGGATATTAGATGACCCAAGAGATTCAATGTATAATTTTGCTAGTGACGGAGGCGGCGGCGGGGCGACAGCTGGGGCGAGAGACGGGTCAGGCGTGTGTAGGCAGAGGACAAACAAAGGAATTATAGTTTCTGGCACGCGGGGAAGTTGAGGAGCTACTTCCACTGCTTATTAGAAAACTTTAATTGGTTTCCTCGCTTCTAAGGAGAGATTACTGCTATTCCTGGTCCCTTCTGAATCTTGGTTTACTTGGCTTTTGTTCCCCCTTGTGTCTGCAGCCTCTCAAGCCCTATGAGGAGTCACAGATACTCTCAACTTTGTACCTTCTACCTTTGCCTGGGTCCAATCTTAGCGCTGCATATGATATCAAAGGGATCTGGCAGGAAGGCTTTCAGATTCACTTTACAGCTTTCAACGTTGTCTTGATTTAGAGATCTGGGCTACTAAGACAAACGGTGGTGAATGTAACTATTTTTCACGTTGATACTTCGCTCTCCGCACAAGTCCAAAACAACCATCGCACAATTCATTTCGTGGCTCGTTCACCGTTGT
>NC_059292.1:36261542-36281542 GCF_017591435.1 Portunus trituberculatus
TGGAGTGTGTTGTGGTCTTAGTCCTACCCGAAGATCGGTCTATGAGCTCTGAGCTCGCTCCGTAATGGGGAAGACTAGCTGGGTGACCAGCAGGCGACCGAGGTGAATTACCCCCCCTCCCACACACACACACACACATTCCTGATGTTTAAACATATACAAGTAGAAAATCGATCTTAGTAATATATAAGCAGAGAGAGAGAGAGAGAGAGAGAGAGAGAGAGAGAGAGAGAGAGAGAGAGAGAGAGTGAGAGAGAGAGAGAGTGGATTAATTAAGAAAAGACTTATCTGACCTTTCGTTACCCATGAAAACAAAGAATATTCCAACACCTTGAATACAAATGTTTTCTTAATTTCTTTTCTTTCTCCCTCTCCCTCTCCCTCTCTCTCTCTCTCTCTCTGCAAAAGCATCTATCTTCCTTAGGTGACCCTCAGCCTCTCTCCAGCACCGCCTGGAGACAGTTTTCCATCCGACCACTTAGTCTTTAATGACACACACTGCTTTTTTGTCCCCTGCCCACATTACACACTCCCAGCATAACCTTTAGCAGAAATATTGACGTAAACTTTACACGACCTTTCAACCTAGCACTTCGACTGGGCTACGGTCTGAAAATTTCACTCGCCACCTTTCGCCAGGTTATATCATCAAGAAAATAAGCAGAGTCTCGACAAGCCTGACTTCAAGGGTGAATCTGAACCTTCATTTCGTCTACTGCTCCCCTCCATGAAAAACTCAGGAAGGGATCGCACACGGGAGCAAACTTTAATCATCTATAGGGGAAGCATCGGAGGCGGCTCTTCATTAATGCACGTGATCGCATCCCATTCCCTTTGTCTCATTACGACATTTCCACTGCAGTTCGGCATCTCTTTTTTTTTTGTGTGTGTGTGTGTGAGCAAGACTACGCGTTTACTGATGTTGCTTTATTCATCTCGTTTATTCCTCTCCTCTTCCTTCCCCCGGCAGTTCAAGTGACTGACGAATTTTCACTATTTTTGACCTTCCTCGTACCGTGTTCACTAGTTTTCATACGTACACGCTCCAGAAATATACATCCGATTTTACTTTTTTTAATATGAAGTAATATGAAACCTCCTTTATTGTTACTTTTTAAACGATACAGAATGGTCTATATTTCTTTCTATTATTTTAAGTATTAGAAAAACAGTTCCCTCTCTCTCTCTCTCTCTCTCTCTCTCTCTCTCTCTCTCTCTCTCTCTCTCTCTCTCTCTTACTTCCCGAGCCTTTTTCTTTCTTTCTTTTTACAACAAGCTCTCCAGGATGCTCTGAAATCAAGACAGTTTGTTCCGAGTGTCCTTCACGTTGTTGGCAGGTGCTTGATCTCTTACCAAGCATTTTTCTCTTTCACACGTACAACAGTAGTAGCAGCAGCAGCAGCAGCAGCAGTAGTAGTAGTAGTAGTAGTAGTAGTAGTAGTAGTAGTAGTAGTAGTAGTAGTAGTAGTAGTAGTAGTAGTAGTAGTAGTAGTAGTAAAAATAATCGTTCTAGTTTAAGTTGTTATTGTTGTCGTTGTTCTTGTGTTTGTTCTTGCTGTTGATCTAATTATTATTCACGTTGCTGTTCTTGTTGCTATGGTTCTTGTAGTAGTTTAATAAAATTCCAAGGCAGCACACACACACACACACACACACACACACACACACACACACACACACACAGGAGAAAGCACAAAAGCAGAGGATTGTAAGGTGAGGAAGACAACAGCAGAGTGGTGGAGTGAGGCAGCAGGTGCGGGAGGAAGAGCAGGAGTAGGAGTAGGAGGAGGAAGAGGAGCAACACCTGTAGGTACATACATATCAAGCAGATGGCGCAGGAAGGTCGAGGAGAAGCGGCGCAATATCACGAGGGAGAAAGCGACGGACTTTTCGTGAGGTCGTGTGTCTTATAATTCCGGCAATGAAGAGATTTCCGCCATAATGTCCCCCGTAAGTCATTCTCTTATTTCCGCGAGGGCCGTTATCCTGTCTTGCACTTTATTCTTACAAAGCCATTATAAGTTTAGCGACTACAAAAAAGCCTATTTACGAAGCTTTTTCCCCCCACCTGCGGATTAGAGCCTTAAAATAGTAGCTACAATTTCGCTGAGAATAAACATTGACCGAATTATCATCGCTGAGAATAACAGTGCGCGAGATGGAAATGAACCTCCCCAGTGTTCATTATCATTAGCGACGCCAAAAGCAATTCAACCATTACCATATTTTTGCCCTAAAACTTGATACCAAATTAGGGCAACGCTTATGAGAGAGTAGGAGAGAGAGAGAGAGAGAGAGAGAGAGAGAGAGAGAGAGAGAGAGAGAGAGAGAGAGAGAGAGAGAGAGAGAGAGAGAGAGAGAGAGAGAGAGAGAGAGAGAGAGAGAGAGAGAGAGAGAGAGAGAGAGAGAGGAGGGGGGGTTAATAGGTAGCGTAAAGAGAACACCTTATTTCGCCTGCACCTGCTTTTACTTAGCTAATCTAAGCTTACCTTTCCTCACCTCAACGCACCTCACCGCACCTCACCGCAGCTGACCCAATCTGACCTAGCATACCTTGCTTTATTTGAATTAGTCTAACATAAACATAAAAAACCCCTCACACGATCAGTCAAATCGCACAATACGAAACACAAACTGGTTGCACAAAGCGGTTTGTGCGAGTGTGAAGCTACTTAGTTGCACACACAAGAGAAAACCAGCTTGTCCTTCCCCTCTCCCCTCTCCCTCTTCCCTTCCCACTTTTCCTCCTACACCCAAGATGCTACCCATTACAGAGATCTGGATAACCTCTTCCCCTCCCAGTCCCCATTATCTCCATCTTTCTCTCCCCTACTCTTTCTCTTCCTCCCCTCTCCCCCTCTTCCCCTCTCCCCGTCTCCCGTGAGCTGGGCAGGTGTGAAGGGCGTGCTCAGGTAATATATCCACACACCTCTGCTTGTGATTACCTGTGCGGGATTAAAGGGTTAATTTTTTTACTTCACTATACCTTACCTTACCATACTTAATCTAGCTTGCCTTAAAATATAAAAATCTGATCCGACCAGCCACCATGCCGATACTGTTAAACAAGCCATTCCAAGAAGATCCTTTCCGTGTAGAAAACTGCGGCACTCACTCACAGCATAAAGGTAATTGTTGCTTGCAATTGTGAGTAGAACAGACGAGGTTTACTTGATATCCTGATACTTATGACCTCTCTCTCTCTCTCTCTCTCTCTCTCTCTCTCTCTCTCTCTCTCTCTCTCTCTCTCTCTCTCTCTCTCTCTCTCTCTCTCTCTCTCTCTCTCTCTCTCTTTCTTTCTTTCTCTCTCTCTCTCTCTCTCTCTCTCTCTCTCTCTCTCTCTCTCTCTCTCTCTCTCTCTCTCTCTCTCTCTCTCTCTCTCTCTCTGGTAGCTTTGTGAACCTTCATGTGAAATATTATCGCCGCAACACTTAGAATGGTGCGCCGCTGGTCAGAGAGATCAGTGCGCTACGTTTGCCGCCACCAAAGCCAAACATTTCAAGATCACTCCTCAGAAAACTCACAAAGTAAACCAAACACGCTGGATGACCTTTGAGGCTTTTGGTGGAAGGTAAATTGAATGAGAGTGAAAGCATCCAGTCCGCGCATGCTTTTGAAGGGGACGTGGTGGCAGAGGGGGTGGTGAAGGGTGAAGGTGGAGGTGGAGGTGAAGAGTGGGGAGAGGAAGGACGGACAGCAAAAGACAGCGAGGGATGGAGGGAGGGAAAGGTCATCGGTCTTTCGAGAAATACAAGATAACCAACAACTTCAATTATTATTATTCTCTCTCTCTCTCTCTCTCTCTCTCTCTCTCTCTCTCTCTCTCTCTCTCTCTCTCTCTCTCTCTCCAGTTGTTCTTCTCTTCCATTTCTGCTTCCTCTTTTATTTTCTTAATTTCTTTCTCGTGCCATTGAATTGTTATCCTCTTTCTTATTTTTTCTATTTATACTCCATCTTTTTCCTTCCTTCCTTCTCTTAATGTAGTCCCTCTCTTCCTCCTCTTTTTCTTTCTCGTTTTTATATGTCCTCCTCCTCCTCCTCTTTTTCTTCTGTATTTGCTTTTCTCTTCCTTCTCCTCATCTTTTAATTTCTCCACTCTCCTCTCCGTCCTCTTCCTGCCTTCATTATTTCTTCTGTTCCTTCTCTCCTTCATCTTAATTTGTTCTCCTCCACCTTCTCTTCTATTTTTCTTCCACCTATCCTTTAGTCCTTCTCCTCCTCCTCCTCCTCCTTCTTGTCTTCATATATTCGCCTCCTCTTCTTTTTCCTCCACCTCCTCCTCCTCTTTCAACCTCTTACCGACATACATATCCAAATCTTTGGTATTGTATTGAATTTTGTTGATGATATTCGTGTATAGAAAAGAGGTATATTTCATTATCTGCCAACATATTTCCTTTTTGGTTTTTATCTTTACTCGGTTTGTGCTTCTCTTGTTTGGTACATCAGACAACGTAGTCACTCTAATCCCCCGAAGGAAAGAATAACGTCATATGAGCCAAAGATAGATACACTGGCGGTGTGTTGCATTGCCTTTTGTATTATTCTGTATTCCACCACATGTACATACCAGCTAGGCAAAAGATACAGAAGAGGGAGAGGATTTATGCAGATACGACCCCTTGTCTTTTTTTTTTTTTTGTGTGTGTGTGTCGTTTCTTTTCTTTTTTTTCTCGTTGTTTTCTCTTTTACTTCCTCCGCGCGACAAGTGAGCTTAGGGAATATCATGACAAAACCACCTTTCATCAGTGCCGCCTGCCTTCACTGACCCCTCTTTTTTTCTCATGACTTTTCACGAATTTACTCCAGACTAACACACACACACACAAACACACACACACACACACACACACACACACACACACACACACACACACACACACACACACACACACACACACACACACACACACTGGCGAAAAAGTGGAAAAAAAAGCTGGACAAATATAGATACGGAGGCAGGACCACACAAACGTAGCTCAGCCCTGTATGCTGTGTACTGTACAACTGAGTAAATACACACACACACACACACACACACACGAGAGAGAGAGAGAGAGAGAGAGAGAGAGAGAGAGAGAGAGAGAGAGAGAGAGAGAAACGTCTTGCATTCTGACCTACAAGGGAATTAGCTTACTTCTTTTCACTTGCTTCACACTCCTTGCATGCCTGACTTTCAAATACATTCCTGGAAGACGCTCCTTCCCTCGACCCTCCTCTCTCCTACCCTCACTCCCTCCTTCCCTCTATTGGCCACTCAAATCTGGTCATGAGAGGCGGTTATTCCCTCCACTTACACCTCGTTCCTTGATTTCTTGACTCATTAATTTTTCTTTTCATCAGTAACGACAAGAATATCGGAAAGTGAAGACGACACGACGCCCGGAGCAGTCAGGTGTGGAAGAGACACACTACAAATTTTGCTAAGCATTCTGTTCTGCCTCCCTCCTGACTCACTCACTCTATTCCTTCCTTAGCCTTTCTTTCTCTATTTCTCTTCCTCCTCGTCCTCCTCCCTTGAACTTCGATATCAGCTGCGGCGTTCAGGAAGTGTAAGAGGAAGAGGAAGAGGAAGAAGAAGAAGAGGAACAGGAAGAGAAACAGGAGGAGGAGGAGGAGGAGGTAGCATATCGTAGTCTGTCGATGAGGTTAAGATGTTCTCCTCCTCCTCCCCTTCTTCTTCTTATTCCTCCTCCTCCTCCTCCTTTTCCTTTCCTCCTCCTCCTTCTCCACCACCACCAACTCCTCCTCCTCCAGCTCCACCTCCTCCTTGCCCTTTCCTCCCTCCCAACCAGGTATTTTCAGCCCCATCAACACCTGTCTGATGGGCCACTAGGCTGGGGCGCCGCGCACATTATCTACATGTGGTACTTTGGACAAGTGTTTGGGGTACACACACACACACACACACACACACACACACACACACACACACACACACACACACACACACACACACACACACACACACATTCTCTCTCTCTCTCTCTCTCTCTCTCTCTCTCTCTCTCTCTCTCTCTCTCTCTCTCTCTCTCTCTCTCTCTAAGGTTTTTTTTTCTTGTATAGCTAAAGATGTTGAAACTCATGTAATTAATTGAGCCTATAGGTCCATAAGCGATCAATTTTTGGTTCGATGGGTCAAGGCTTCATGGAAATAACCACCTATTGAATAAATTTACGAGAAAAGAGGCTAATAAATAAACAATCAATCTCTCTCTCTCTCTCTCTCTCTCTCTCTCTCTCTCTCTCTCTCTCTCTCTCTCTCTCTCTCTCTCATTACAAGTCATCTTTTTCTTCTCCCAATCACTCACTCCACTTTTTCATTCTTTTTAATTTACACTCGCACACCTGAGATTCAATTCCGGCGTTAATTAACCGCTATAGTCAGTACGCGTCCCCCGTGGCGGCTGGCGGGTTATTTAACAGCTGCCTCATCCTGCCTGCTCAGCTGATGCGAGTGTGCTAGTTCAGCGGTGCATCATAGAAAACGTTGACTCGATGCCACGGTAATAATAAAGTGGTGCACCCGATTCTTGGATTGATTATCGAGCGTAACAACAAATGACACACGCAGAATGATGTAGTAGGATGTATATTGCGGTGTGTGTGTGTGTGTGTGTGTGTGTGTGTGTGTGTGTGTGTGTGTGTGTGTGTGTGTGTGTATCCGATATTGCATACTAAATTTGGGGAGCTTGTGTACTGTGGTTAGTTTTGATGTTTTGATATTGTTGTTGTTGCTGGTATTATTGTTGCTATTGTTGTTGTTGTTGTTAGTGGTGGTGGTGGTGGTGGTGGTGGTGGTGGTGGTGGTGGTATAGTTTAAGTAGTAGTAGTAGTAGTAGTAGTAGTAGTAGTAGTAGTAGTAGTTGTTGTTGTTGTTGTTATTGCTGACTTTTCTTTTCCCTCTTATCTTCCCTAATGACTAAGGAATACATAGATTCGTGCGCCCGTACAACACACACACATACACACACACACACACACACACACACACACACACACACACACACACACACACACACACACACACACACACACACACAGAGTCGAGAAACAAACGTAGTATTCTTAGAAATTATTCACGTCTCGTCGTTTCCTCGTGACTGTCGTAAGTGCCTTTATTATCCTTCAAACGGGAGTCACAATCACATTTGGCACAGCTAAGGGGGAATGTTTTACCTGCGATTAACTAGATTTACGAGAGGGAAGTGAGGAGGAGGAGGAGGAGGAGGAAGAGGAAGTGGGTGGGTGGGTGTGGTGGTGGGGCAAGGACCGGTGTGTTAGTATGTCTATTAAATTCCCATTACCTGACACCATCTAGAGGTATATTTAGTCAGTCAGGTATATTCAAGTGTTATGCCATACGTGTACCAAAGCTCTATCTAGTCAATAACCAGAGCAACAACAACAACAACAACAACTGCATTAAAAACAACACCAACAATAACTCTTATAACACAAAGTAGTTCTAGAAATTTACTGTTTTCTTTTATCGTTGCATTTGAAAGTTCCCTGTACACACACACACACAGACACACACACACACACACACACACACCCGGTAGCTCAGTGGTTAGAGCGCTGGCTTCACAAGCCAGAGGACCGGGGTTCGATTCCCCGGCCAGGTGGAGATATTTGGGTGTGTCTCCTTTCACGTGTAGCTCCTGTTCACCTAGTAGTGAGTTGGTACGGGATGTAAATCGAGGAGTTGTGACCTTGTTGTCCCGGTGTGTGGTGTGTGCCTGGTCTCAGGCCTATCCGAAGATCGGAAAAAATGAGCTCTGAGCTCGTTCCGCAGGGTAACGTCTGGCTGTCTCGTCAGAGACTGCAGCAGATCAAACAGTGAAACACACACACACACACCTCGTACTCGTGCAAGCAATCCTCTTCAATACAACAAGCCACTCAGTACACCACTAACTACCCAGTGAATACTTGACGCGCAGACCCCCGCCGCTCATCACTCAGTCAAGAGCAGCTGCAGGTGAAATGTCGGTAAACTGAAAACTATAGGAGTGGCTGCGTGGTTGCTCATAGTGAAGGACCCTCGTGTATGTTCCCCAACCACTCAGCTTAGGTTCAGGTAATGATTGGAAGCTCTTCATTACCGCAGTACTCTGTTGTGTGCACTGTAAGATGACGGATTTGGTTAACGTTGATGAGGAAACAGTAACGGGTTTTGAAGGTTTTATTTGGGTGTGTTCGGTATGGAGAATGTACAAAAATCATCAGCATTGTCAAAGCTGTCGTCCTACAGTGTTGTTTATGGAAAGCTGCGTAAAATATGGACAAATACCACCACCACCACCACTAAAAACAACAACACTACCGCCATCATACGTACGCGTTTGTCCTTCACTGTTCTTTATTGATAAGCAACACTACCAAATCCAAAATAAGATATGAAAAAATTAAAAAGTTGTGGTCTCTCATTATTTTTTCTGTCTTATTTTTCTTTCGCTTTCTTTATTTTCTGGGAAGTATAAATATTTGCGTTTCACTTAAAAGTTTCATAATCAAATAAAATTTCAATGACTTTTCTTTCAGTCTTCATTCGTCTTACGCTGCAGTGACGTTCTTCCTCAACACCGTCTATCCTGTCCATGCTTGCCGTCTCTCCTTTCACTCACTCGTATTGCATTCCTCTTTAAGTAACACTTATCATCTATACGACGAAAAAATAATTACAATAACAAAAACTCTATCCTTCTAATACACGGTAGCCTTTTCTATGCATTCTGGCAGTCTTTCAAAGTGTGTACTGGGATCTAGAAAACCACAAAAACGATATCTAATTGGCATCCTGTGACATCAAACGGACACTAACATCAGTCCCTCACCTGACACACCGTCGCGGGTCCACCAAACCTGTCAGCGCCAGTCCAGGTTGCCGGCCACATCTAAAACACGAGCAGGGCAGATGAGGCGAAATGAAGACTATCCAAATAAATAAATCGAAAACAAAAAAAGGATAGCAAGAAAACAATAGCACCAACAGAATGTGTGTGTTTGTGTGTATGTGTGTGTGTGTGTGTGTGTGTGTGTGTGTGTGTGTGTGTGTGTGTGTGTGTGTGTGTGTGTGTGTGCATTAATTTCACACAATATCCACACAAAGCACCGATACATTTACCAGTTAAATAGCAAACGTACAAATAAACATTACAACACACTGTTCTGACCTTCCACTGACGCCATCACTAGAAACATTAAAACACAAGAAAAAAAGAAGAAACATAAATAAAACACACAAACAAACAACGTAAACACTTTTCCTTCTACGAATCTCATAATCAAACACCAAACATAAAGATAAACACTGAAGAATACTGAACCAACAAAAAAACATCCACTAACACCTTTACAAGAAACATCAAAAAAACACACACACACAAATAAGGAACCCAAATAAAAACTATCAACCCTTATACACGTGAATACAACACAAGAAACATACATAACACATTACGAAGACTATCCACAACACAATACAAACTTGAAAAGAAAACAACAACACTAAAAAGTCAAAAGGATATTTCACATGTAAAGCTTAAAGCGAGCACTAAACAAACTGACTCCTGTACCCAATTTTGTAAGAGTATCTCTGGGCCGCAGTTGCACGTCTCTACGCACTGCAGAAGGCGGGGGCGGTGGCGGCTTAATGGTGTAGCAGGCAGGGAGAAGGTAGATGAGAAAGGGGGGAAAGAGAAAATATAGCAGAAGAGAGAGGGTAGACGAATAGGTGTTGGAAGTAATGGAAGAGTTAGAGGAGTGAAGGGAAATGGTAGAGGTGGAGAAAAAGACAATGGAAGGAGCGAAATAATGAGAGGAAGGTGGGGGATTAAAGAGAAACGGAGGAACAAGTAGTGGAAGAAGTCGGAGGTGGGGGGGGAATAAGGG
This sequence comes from Portunus trituberculatus, assembly GCF_017591435.1. Classification (NCBI taxonomy): domain Eukaryota; kingdom Metazoa; phylum Arthropoda; class Malacostraca; order Decapoda; family Portunidae; genus Portunus; species Portunus trituberculatus. The sequence continues at coordinate 36,271,440 of NC_059292.1, forward strand.
CCAGTGGTAAAGAAAGGGGCCACAGTAAGGTAGATGAGGTGGAGTGGGGAGAAGTAAAAGCGCAGAAACGGAGGAAGAGAAAAAAGAGCGAGGGGAAAGGGTGAATTAAAGAGAAAGGGTGAAACAAGTGCTGAAAGAGGTAGAGGGGTGAGGGGAGAGAGTGGTAAAGGAGAGGGGGTAACAATGGGCAGTGGGAGCAGGAATTCAAGAGTGTCACGAGGGGAAAGGGAGGGAGTAAGAAGTCAGTGGGGAAAAGTTAAACACTAAAGCCACGCCCATCCTCAGTTCCTGTGTTCCTCCTACCACGCAACCGATCGCTCGTGCTTTTTTTTTTTTTTGTGTGTGTGTGTGTTATTATTATTTTTAAGGGAGAGATGTTAAAAAGAGACTTGTTAAGATGAAAATAAAAAAAACTTGCTCTAAAAATATAAAAACTCTCTCCATCTGTCCATTTATCTATCTATCTATCCACCTAGCCATATATCTATCCTTGTATCTATCTATTTATTCATTTCACCTCATCTATTCACCTGCCTAAATATGTATCTCAGTCCAGCTTTCTTCCTGCATGAGTCTGTCTACCCACCAGCAAGTCTGTCCGCGTATCATGTTGTCTTTTATATTCGTTTCTTTTATTTACTTACTTCTGTTTTCATTCAATTTCATTTCTTTCTTTTCCTGTGCATGTGGATCTCCCTTTGTGTCTATTTGTCTGTCTGCATGCGTTCTATCCCAGCCTTTATGTCCGTCTGCCTGTAGTCTGCTGGATCTGTGCCTGTTTGTCTGTCTGTGTGTGTATTGCTCTCAGAAGGAAAGTTAAAATTTCGATTATGGCTCGTGTGGGACTCAGTCTAGTTTTAAATTGCCGCGTTCTGAGGAAAAAGAGACACACAGATAGATAGGTAGATACATAGATAGACATGCAGATAGATAGACATACGGATAAATATACACGGATAAATAGACAGACAGACAGGCAAACAGGCAAATTTACTTGAAGATAAATACAAAAAGAGAAAACACAGAGATGGAACACGACAAAGACAGACAGATATACAAACACAAAACACACACAAATGAACAAAGAGAAGACACGCAGACAAACAATCTCATAACTAGATCACCAATCAGCAAACAAATACATGTAGCAAACAAAATCAAATCAACAAACAAGAAGGACAACAAAAGTGTTTGAAGGTCCGGAAAGAAAAGATAATACAAATCATTACAGAGAGAGAGAGAGAGAGAGAGAGAGAGAGAGAGAGAGAGAGAGAGAGAGAGAGAGAGAGAGAGAATGAGGGGAGGAAAGTGAGGAAGGGAGGGAGGGAGGTAGAAAGAGAGGGAGAGAAGGAGGAGAGTAAAATTGTGGAAGGAAGAGGAGAGATGAAGAAAAAGATAAAAGAGATAAGAGAGAGAGGAGAGAGAGAGAGAGAGAGAGAGAGAGAGAGAGAGAGAGAGAGAGAGAGAGAGAGAGAGAGAGAGAGAGAGAGAGAGAGATTCTAAAGGGAAAAAGAGAAACGATAGGGAAAATGGTAGAGAGAAGATGAAGGAACATTGAAAAAAAAAAACTGATGGAGGGAGAGAGGAGAGAAAAGAGTGAGAGAAAGAGAAAGAAGGAGGGAGGGAGAGGAGCATGTAGACTGTAGAGAGACAATAAGTGATAGAGAGAGAGAGAGAGAGAGAGAGAGAGAGAGAGAGAGAGAGAGAGAGAGAGAGAGAGAGAGAGAGAGAGAGTCTTAGGAGGGGAGGGTACACGGTTCGCCTTTTCGGTTAACTCTCCAAGGACAGATAACTTTTTATTTGTCTTCCACCACTCTCTCTCTCTCTCTCTCTCTCTCTCTCTCTCACTGCTGCTGCCTTTTCCCTTCTCATACTGAAGTGTTCTTATCTATTTTTCTCCTCTTCCTCCCCTCCTCCTCCTCCTCCTCCTCCTCCTTCTCCTTCTCCTTCTGCTTCTCCTCTTCCTCCTCCTCCTCTTCTTTCTCCTCTGAAGCGTTTAGAGATTATGAAATGGAATAGAGAAAACCACACGAGAGAGAGAGAGAGAGAGAGAGAGAGAGAGAGAGAGAGAGAGAGAGAGAGAGAGAGAGAGAGAGAAATAAAAAAAATGGCGTGGAATTCTTCTCTCAATCCTCCTCGCAACTTCTTAAAACAACTCAAAAATGTCTGTGTTTCTTTCCTTCTTTTCCTCAAATTCTTTCCCCGCCCTCCCTCCCTCCCTCCCTCTTTCTCTCCACCCGCAGCGGACCCTTCGTCAGTAGTTTTCCTCACGACGTAGTAACTGGTGAAGAGCAAAACCTCCTCTCTGCTGGCCGCGGGTAAAAAGTGTCTACTCGGCACTGTATGAATAGAAGCAGTGTGAGCGTGAAGTGTTGTTGTTGTTATAGGAAAGAGCGTTGAAGTTTTAAAAGATATGGACACGTGGAGGTTAGAAAGAGAGATGAAGACTGATACGTAGACAGATAAAGACACACACACACACACACACACACACACACACACACACACACACACACATTTTACAGCATGTTCATAACGTTTAGTATAAAAACACTTAATGGTAAGACTCACTATAATAAAAATAATTTGAATAGTAAGAAATATCCATAGAAAAGAAGACTTAATTAGACAGACAAGCCTATATGTTTAGATGATTTCCATACACAAAAAGTGATGATTTTTTTTTTTTTAATAACCAGTGAAAAAATTTATATTATTAACACAAAAAAAGGAAGGATGAAAAATATAATGTATAAATAAAATATAGAATGAAAATAATGTTATGAAAATACAAAAGACAAAGAATTTTAGCGCAAAAAGCTACAAAGCGCAGTGTACAGAGTGAAAAGTAAGAAATAACGCAAAGGACAGTTGGAAAAGAATGTACAAAATAGAATAATTTACGACGAATGATTAAAAAAATATGAATCCTGACATACAAAGAATAAAAATGCACAACGTATAAATGATAAACAGACAACACACACACACACACACACACTCACACACACACACACACAAGAATATATCAAAAAAATTATGAAAGATAGAAAAAAAGTAAGCACTAACACAAACTTCCATAAAAAGTATATATACACGCACACTTAAATGCCTGCAGGGGAAACAAACAATGAGGGGAAAAAATGTGTACACAAACATAAAGAATGACAAAAAAAGAAAATTAGGTTTACACAAAATATGTTGGGAAAGATTTTACACCTCTGTACATATTAAAGGGAAAAGATGTATTAGACTTTTCCTTACTTAATGTGCAATCTCTCTCTCTCTCTCTCTCTCTCTCTCTCTCTCTCGACACTGCAACACTCTATACCACCTTCCCAATAAGTTTCAGAAAGCATAAAACGTGAAATTGTATCCCTTCCTGTTTGTCCACGATTTCCTCCTCCTCCTCCTCCTCCTCCTCTTCCTCCTCCTCCTCCGCCGCCGCGTCCTGACAAACCCACACCCTGCCGACGAATCCAAGACACCCTAAGACAAAAAGTGCCTTCCATTACCACAAGTTTCTGCGTCCTTTCTCGAGCCCCGTGGCAGGTGATTGACTCCCGGAAGTTCTTAGTCTCCTCCTTCTCGTCCTCCTCCACCTGATTCTCTCTCTCTCTCTCTCTCTCTCTCTCTCTCTCTCTCTCTCTCTCTCTCTCTCTCTCTCTCTCTCTCTCTCTCTCGACGGTACATCATCAGTACTTATCCCGCTTGGTGCCGTGTACTTCTCCCCTGGGGCAGTATACATAAAAGTCTTTAAACTTATGAATTTACTTCCTGCTTAAATTACGTGGTAAAAGTATATACAAAAAATATCAAAGTTTCCTTAGGTTACTTTTAGCAAAATGTAAAAGTCAAATCTAAACTCAAACAACTATTCGACTATATTTAGAGATTAAGAAAGACCCTAACCATTTATTTCATTTATTTATTTATGTTTCTTAACTGAATGTCAAAACAACTTATACAAAAAAATATCAAAGTTTTCTTAGGTCACTTTTAGCAAAATGTAAAAGTCAAATCTAAACCCTACGACTATATTTAGAGATTAAGAAGACCGTAACCTTCTTTTTTTTTATAATTGATTGTCAAAACAACGTATGAAAATATTATTGTTGATTCATATTTCATCTTGCGATAAAAAAATGAACTGGAATATCGACCTTTCATGAACTTAATAATATACATGAGGTGGAGTTCAGACTGTATGAACCCGGATGTGAACGCAACAACAATGGCGGTGGCAGTCTGGCCATGCAAACAAAACAAAAAAAAAAAAAAAAAAGAAAATAGAGCAGAAAGAGCAGCTCCACCAGACTAATTGGATGACACACTGGTTGCTGCTTAGTGCAAAATTGTTTCCAGGAATCTCCTTATTCTTGCAAGCAGCTGTCGGGATGGCTGAGTTTGGCTAAATCACATTACAGTTACAAAATCCCGTTAACTTTCTGCAAGCGGCTATAATATGATTCGGTTAGGTTGGGTTAAGTTGACGATTTATTGAATTATTGTACTTACTCCCACCAGAAGCATCATGTTGGTCACTGTCCTCATCTACGTCTCTTTCAGTTCACGTATAACACTTTGCTTCTCTCTACATTTTCACACCATTCTTATCATCAGCACCTTTTAAATCAGACAAGGAGTAACGCATGTAGGTAACCAACACTGATAAAATTACTGTACTTACTCCCACCAAGGTAATACGGGGTGTGTACAGGTGAAGTTGTAAAGCTGAATACAAAAAAAACTAAGTTAAATTCAGGTTTACATGGACTGTGTGGTCATGGGTTAAGTCAGCTGGAGTGCAAAATAGACTCGTTATTTTACACTTACTCCTTACAAGTTGCTGAGATGACTGGGTAAGGTCAAGTTGGGTGTTGAATTAATTTATACTACACCACAATAACAGACACATACACACACCCACACACACATACACACACACACATACACACATACACAGAGAGAGAGAGAGAGAGAGAGAGAGAGAGAGAGAGAGAGAGAGAGAGAGAAAGTAAGTTAAAGGTTAAATCAAGGAAACGTGAACTTCCAACCCATTTAGAGTTAGTTCCGCGTTTCCTTGTCGTGTCTTAAGGAATAGTTGACTTCATTTTCTTTCTATTTTTCCTCCACTGTTGTTTCCTTCTCCTTTCAGACAAAGAATCACTGACATTTTTTATACATTTCTTTTTCCTTCCTCTTGTTCAGCCGTCCCTTTGAGACCTGAACGGATTGCAAGTGACGGGCTTTGGCAGACACTAAATCCAGTAAAGTTTTCTTATTTGTGTGTATTTTGTTTGGTTCTGTATCGTTCAAGTTAGCCCGTATTATTTATTTCATCAATTTTCTAATTTTTCTCTCTCTTTTCATTCAAGAATAACAAAGATAGGGTAGTTTTTCTTCATTATATTTGTCCTATGCTTTGTTTTCATATTCCAGTTTATTCTATGAATTCGAATCGTTTATCTTATGTATATTTATGTGTTTTTCTAAATTTTTAAGGGATGCGCGATATAAATATAAAGATTTTGTGTATTTTTAGCAGTTACTGGAATTTCATCAAAGATCGTTAGTTTATTTAACCTATAGACATCTCTCCTTTCATTTCCAGGCTCAAGGAATCACACAGCGGACTTCATACTGACTGTGAGAACCGCAGCTCAGGTCATGTGTACGATGCCGCCCCGTGAAGTCAATACGGTCATCTAGTCTGCAAGGGCCACACCACTGTAAGTTGTAAGTCCGCGTCACTCCCGTCAACCACTTTAATAACACTACTGACAAAAACACACATGCTGCAGGATATGAGGAAAGCCTTCAAACGCCACCAATAAAAACTGCGATTAAAGCGTACACAAAAATTAAACAAAATTTTCACATGCCACATCGCAGTTATAAGTCTGTGTCAGCCCCCGTCACTTGAGTCATTTCAAAATAAGTATAATAGCATCCAATAATAATAATAATAATAATAATAATAATAATAATAATAATAATAATAATAATAATAATAATGACTACACCAAAACACTTATTTGATTTATTTCTGTAACATCACAGTCGTACAAGACAACATTCTAGTAAAATCCTAAAACAAAAACATAAAAAAAAGCAAAAACAACAAATATCAGTTAATAGTTAAAACCAATTATGATATTTAATTAGACTCCAATAAAAAGAAGCCACCCTTTTGTTGCTAATCGTGCGCACTCGACTCGTGTCCTTTATTTATTATACAGATCCTATACTGCAGCTTGCACCACGATATACAACTCACACAAAACAATGAAATCACTCTACAAAACTATTCACGAGCACAATCATGTAAGACAGATGATTAAAAAAATTGTTACTTTTTTTCTAAGTCTATAATCACCTATAGTTTTTTTTTTTTTTCCTTTTTTTCGAGAATTGAGTCAGTAATAATGTTGTCAGCGCTGAGTTTTAAAAGGTTAGATAGATTGAAGTGTGAGGATATGTCGGGAATGGACAGGTATGCTTCACACTAGTACTAACTTGCAGCTTTATTTATTTATTCTTTTCACGTACAACAGATTCGTATATCCTTTTCTTGTAGTCTATAAAAATAACACGCTACTTTATTTTGCTCTTGGGTTCATGCTATTTTATTTATTTTTTTTTTTTTTAGCTATTTCCAACAGTACTTCACATGTTAACAAAGGATGACCGTATCAGTTAAAAGGTTAGGCAGCGATGTGTCAAACAGTAGTGAGGCAATAAAATAAAAACATTCTTCTCGTTCCAGGCTCGCCGCAGGATGGGATAATGGAGAAAAGGAAAGCTCTCTCCCTGCTTCAATAAACATGTAGGTGCACCAACACACTATTACGTCCTACTGAAGATCTCTGACCTGCGATGTAATGTAAAGCAGCTTCCGGCACGAGAAAAAAAAAGTAGTGACGCTTTGACACGCTTCTCTCCTCCCTGCATGGCGAATCCAACGAGGGCGATGCACTACACTGGTCTCCCAACATCCATAAGACACAACGACGACATCTGGCGGCAGTGGAAAAACTAGAACGCTCACAAAAAAAATAAACAGATAAACAAATAAACAAGAAAGACAAAACGAAACGCAGCAAAATAAACCATGACCTAAAAAAAAAGAAAGGGGGGGATGAGAAACTGCTGACTGACGGTCGGTGAAACTTTCCCGACAGGACGAAAGAAAAGATTTAAAAAGACCGGGAATTTACAGCATCCAGTGCATTAAGTTTGCAAAAAGAAATGCAAGAAAAATCCAAATAAGAGCGAAACAGAGAAAAAATACCTTGACAAGTACCAGGAAGAAAAAGGAGACGAGGAGGATTAAAAAAAAAATAAAAGAAAATAAGAAGTTAAAGAGAACTCCAGAAAAGAAAGGCACATCACATAACTGAAAAAAAGCGCCATAAAAACGAGTGACATCGATACAATTTTCCCAGACAGTAATAGAATTCGAGATTGTGTTTACGGAGGAGGCAGTGACAGTGGTAGTGACAGTGACAGTGTAACAGGCTGGAAGGGAACAGAGGCAAACTGGATACGGTGCGAGTGAGCGCGTGCGTGCGTGGATGCGTGAGTGAGAGAGTGCCAGGACGCGATGAGTGAAGAGCCTCGAGGGTTGGTGTTCCCAGAGGTGAGCTGAGTGGCAACCTGACGCCCTACACACGGGTGGGTGCCTCAAGATGGCTCTCTTCACGGAGCTGCTAGCCTGCGTTATCCTCGTCTTCCCGTCCTTACCCCACTCCTCCCTCCAGTCCGGTGAGTAGCGCCTTATTATTCTTCCTCTTTTGTCTTCTTCTTTTTTTCTTTTTCGTTTTTTTTTATTTTTCTTAATTTTCTTCTTCTTTATCTTTTTCTTCTTCTTCTTTCTTCTTCGTCTTCTTCTATTTTTTGACGTTTTTGTTGGTTTTTCTTCTTATTATTGTCATTATTGTTCATTTTTATTTTCGTGCTTCTTGATAATATTTTTGTTGCCATTGTTCTTGTTTTTGTTTTTATTATTCTAGTTCTTTTTTTTTTCTATGTATATTTCCTCTTCCAATGCATCCTCTTCTTCCTTCTATCATTATTATTATTATTATTATTATTATTATTATTATTATTATTATTATTATTATTATATTTTCATTATTACTATTGTTACTATCATTGTCGTTGTTGTCGTTGTAATTCTAGATAGTTTTTTTTCTTTCTGAGCGTTACATTTTTATTCAATTTTTCTTTCTCTACTACATAATTTCTTATTTTTCTTTCGTTTTTGTTTTTTCTTCATTCACTCTTTCATTTTATCCTCACTTAGTCTTTTTCTTACTTCATTCCTCTTCTTTCATATATGTCAGTATGTTCTGTATATTTCCACACATATTAAATCTTCCCATGCTCTTCTTCCTTTCGCAATTCTACTTTCATACTTGCAGCAGCTTAAATTCTACATCATTTTTACAGCAAGTGATTGTACAAAGACATGTTTATACTCTATCATTTTTTTTTTTTTTTGGAGTGTAGTACAAAAGAAATGTCAAAAATATCAAACTTAAAGGAAGATAAACACATGGCCATCATCATCATTAAATCCCACACAAACAGCAGCGCCAATCATGAGTCTTGAAAACTTCCATTCATCAGACAAACAAACATTAACAGCGCACTAATGGAACAGGAATACTAAATACAAAAACTGCAGGTGTATCAATCAATCTCTCTCTCTCTCTCTCTCTCTCTCTCTCTCTCTCTCTCTCTCTCATTACCTAAATGTTTATATATGAAACTAAGTGGGCGGGGAAAAGCCTTCTAATGTGTTGTACTTTCTCTTCTACTTCCAACTGAGTAGCGTAATTAAACAACATAGAGAGTTCAGAGTTTGTTGTTATTTATTATCACTCGAGACCAATTTTTTTCTTTCTTATTTTTTTGCAATTAACCCTTTCACCGGTAGAAAATTTGTCCTATACGAACCAATTACAGTTTGTATACAATTATCTTTATAGTGGTCTCTTAGTTTCCTAGCAGAGCAAAGATAAGATAAAAAATACCCTCGTAATCATAGAGTTCAGAATTCGTTGTCATTATTTATTTTTCAATTTTCACTGGTAGATAATTTGTCCTATACTAACGATTGACAATCTTTATACACTTACCTTTATAGTGGTCTCTTAGTTTCCTAGCACAGCAAAGATAAGACAGAAAACACCCTCATATTCACAAAATAATTCCCTGTGTCTGTGTCCAAGCAAACTATACTCTTAACACGGTCACTGCAACATTCAACAATTCGCAACGCTAAAAGCAATGTTTATAATCTTCAAAACACGCACATGAAAGAAGGGATGAAAAAGGGGCACGTCTGGTACTTCTGAGTAGTAGAATATATGGGAATAGATGTGGGACAAGAAAAATATCCTAGAAGTGTCTAATAATTAAAGAAAGACGTACCAAATAGCAAGTGAAAGACCATAACAACGTCCTGAACCCTAGCAATAAAATAGAACCATACGACCAATAAGGAAAAGGATAACACTGAATTCTGAACACTAGATAGACTAAATAACTGGAAAATGGAAGCGCTACTGAAGCTATTATGTATCAGGAAGTTGGAACAAGAATGGGGGCGATGATACCAGTACGTCTATGAACAATTATTAAGTGCGGCAAGTCCTCCTCACTTGCCGCCCTTGCTTACCAGCATTACTGGCTCTTAATGAACAGTCCGCCGGCTGATAAATGACTTGACTTCCCGCAGCATTAACACACACTATATAGGACGAGAGAGAGAGAGAGAGAGAGAGAGAGAGAGAGAGAGAGAGAGAGAGAGAGAGAGAGAGAGAGAGAGAGAGAGAGAGAGAGAGAGAGAGAGAGAGAGAGAGAGAGAGAGAGAGAGAGAGAGAGAGAGAGAGAATACACTGGTAGAGATATTAGGTAAGAGAATCGTTATATATCTTTTTCCTCTCACTGCTTTCATCTTCGTTCCTCGTGGCCCCAAGATTCCGCTGATGGGGTCTGGAATGTGGTGAGAGAAGAAGAAGAGGAAGAGGAGGAGGAGGAGGAGGAGGAGGAGGAGGAGGAGGAGGAGGAGGAAGAGGAGGAGGAGGAAGAGG
>NC_059292.1:36284042-36311542 GCF_017591435.1 Portunus trituberculatus
CTGCTACTACTACTACCACTACTACTACTGCTACTGCTGCTGCTACTACTACTACTACTACTACTACTACTACTACTACTTCTACTACTACTACTACTATTAGAGAAATAACAATAATAATGATAATAATAATAATAATAATAATAATAATAATAATAATAATAATAATAATAATAATAATAATAATAATAATAATAACAATAACACGAGTAAAAAAAAAAAATGAAAAGATATAAGTAAAAACAATAACAACAAAAACGAAACCATCCCATCCCCACACACACAACACACCACACTACACACGGTATGTAAAAAAAAGATAAATAAATAAATAAGAAGAAAAAATTAATATACAACTAATCAATAAATGAATAGGATCTATAATAAACTGTAAATAAATCTTAAGACACGACACACCAAACCTCAAGTGTCGCTCAGATCCAAAAGCTTCTGTACACCACCCTGGGAATAAAGTTGCTCGATAGATAAGCTTCCGACAAGTTTAGCTCGACCTGTTGTATTATTCAGCGATGGGATAAGTTGGCCAGAGCTGGAGCTGCTCGGCGCCGCAACTTTTTCTCCAGCCCAGACCGCATCACCATGAGTTGTCTTGTCATTCCTCTGCCCAACCTACGAACCAGCCGGCTGTTGCGTATTCCAGATGGGAGGAGGAGATGGAGGAGGAGGAGGAGGAGGAGAGGAGGAGGAGGAGGAGGACATATAGAAAAAGACTGATGGACGAAGAAGGAAAGATGAGATAAAAGATTACAGCGACACAAAGAAGACGGTATAGCGACACATACAAAAGCCTTACCACATAAGAAGACGTACAAGAAAACAAGTCTCTTTATCAAACATGTCTATTTCTATTTGTCATTCCTATTATTTTTTTACGAGTAATTTATATATCTATTTCATTGTATTTCTGTTAAATTATCTATTCACTATCTCTATTTTCTCTTTGTTAATTATTTTTTTCGTTTATTTTATCGAGTGTGTGGGGCCAAATGACTTCACTCCTCCACTGACCCATGGGAGAGACGCGCCCCCCGTTGTGAGATCCAGTATTCTTGCGTTTGCTTACTGATGAACACAGGAAGATGGCTTGGTATGACAAAGACTCGTAAATGATGGAAGAATATTGTGTCACTTTCTTAACCAATCCATTCTTTTCATCACTTAGATCGTAAATAATATAATCATGATCTCGCAGTTATTTTTGTACACCAGGCTTAGGGGACTCGATTCCTGACCACGGTACGAGATTAAGAGGATCATCCACTTCGGTAACAGTTCTCTAATGTCAAAACCAATGTCCTGCGTTAAAAGCCGACGTCCTAGCCGTGGTAGATTAAGGGAACCCAACTAAGAAACAATATAAATAAAGAAACATCACGTGGTGTGGACAAGCACACATGTGAAGGGCATTGCTATGATTATGTAAGGAAAGGAAAGAGTTGGTGGAAGAAGGAATAAAAGGCAGCTATCAAAATTCCTAAAATGGCCCGAAGCTTAGGATTCATCTCCGCGCCAAGAGTTTCCAGCCGGGGTTGGTGGCGCAACCCTGTAATCCGGCGACTCGGAGGCGTGGGCCAGCGGACGGCTTGAGGCGAGGGTGACTGCTGCGGGACTCCCCATGTTGAGTGGGCGTCCGCACCAAGCTCAGCATCAATATGGCCGCTCCTGGGGAGCCTAGGGTGCCCAGGTTGCCTAAGGAGATGTGAACCAGGCCAGGGGAAATCCAGCAGCCGAAAGCACCCGTGTGGGGCAGCAGTGGGATCACGCCCGTGAGTGGGCGGCCCGCGGCAGCCTTGCCGACACAGACGAACCTGGTTCTTTTTGCTTTTCTGCCGGGTGATATTTATAAAGATTTTTTTTTTTTTTTCATAGGAGTGCAACAGAAATCTTGGGCAGTGCACTTATAATGGATGCTTATGTTAACAATAATTACGGCATGAAAGTATTATCGACAGCAAAAGATCAAACTGTCGCCTCAGCAAGCGTTCTGTGTGATGTTTCGTGGTTTACAGAATTTTTACCGAGCCTTGGCCTTACGTGTCCTAACTTAATGCGTATATGTTTCATGTATGAACATATAGTTTGGGGATGCAATTAAGAAATCTATATCTTTAATTCTTGTTTTTAATTTTTGTTAATGAATATCTTCAGCATGGTTGTATTTTCTAATGAAGTGTGTCCACACAGATTGCCTATGAAAATTGATAAGTAGAATATAATGAATTATGACCATGCAACTTGACAAAAATAGAACCAGGTTCGTCTGTGTCGGCAAGGCTGCCGCGGGCCGCCCACTCACGGGCGTGATCCCACTGCTGCTCCACACGGGTGCATTCGGCTGCTGGGTTTCCCCCCTGACCTGGTTCACACCTCCTTAGGCAACCTGGACGCCCTAGGCTCTCCAGGAGCGGCCATATTGATGCTGAGCTTGGTGCGGACGCCCACTCAACATGGGGAGTCCCGCAGCAGTCACCCTCGCCTCAAGCCGTCCGCTGGCCCACGCCTCCGAGTCGCCGGATTACAGGGTTGCGCCACCAACCCCGGCTGAAAACGATACTCCAGAAAAATATTTTATATTTTCTAGATGAACAATACCTGCACGCAAAAGCTTCTCCATCTGTCTCTCCGCCCCCGGAACTTAACCCATGTTAATGACTTACACAACGCAATCCACACCATACTTTCTCACGGTGAAGGCGCCAATGCTACACGAACTGTAAGAAGATTCCAAGTCCTGCCTTCTCTACATGTTCTCCATTGGACAGCCTTCGTCACAGCCCCAGTATTGACAGGAAAGTAGCCGGTCCCTCAAGTGGCATGAATCCTGACCACACAGCCCCTCTCCTCCCGATGTAGCAGGGACGCGCCGCTACACCTCGGGACCACATATTCATATCTTCATTTTTTTTCTTGACTTTCACTCTTCCTTCTTATTCGGTTCCATTCCCACTTATTTCCTTCCTTCCTTCGCTTCTTCCTTTCCATTTCTCGGGATATGACACCTTAGTCTCTCCGAGAACTGCCAACAATAAAACAAAATCTGCATATTCTCTTCCTTCACCAGGTCTCTCAGTCAGGCAATCCTCTCATTTCTGCCTCACCTTTCTTGACACACACACACACACACACACACACACACACACACACACACACACACACACACACACACACGCACGCACGCACGCGCACGTCCTATCCAATCTGCCGGTATCCTATTCATTTCTCAGATATCTTATCTCACCTGTCTGAATGCCCTTTTGTCGTGCTTCCTTTCTCCCAACTCCATATCTTCGTGCCATGTACCCGGAGTAGGAGCAATTATACGGCATCTTAAACCACCAGCCAACACCATCACTCACATTTCATAACCACATATATACTCAATCACACTGTCCCCTCATCAAAGCTCCCTTTAAAGGCCGCATAAGTAGATAATTAATCGTGTTATCATGGGCGCTTTTCTCTCTCTCTCTCTCTCTCTCTCTCTCTCTCTCTCTCTCTCTCTCTCACATTGGTGACACAAAATTATCGTTGAATCATCATTAACATCATTAAAACATCCTTAAAAATCAAGACAACTTCCTCCACAGCCTGTTTAAAGTAGTTGAGATAAGACGTGGAAACGTTTAAGTGCTGATTCACATCACACCGTCACGTCACCGTCCCGTCAACATGTCATGCATTCACACTTTGCATCACGTTATCGTCTCATCAAGTCACGTCACGAATAAGTTTTCCAACCTGCCGTCCAGTACGTCCCACTCTGCGGCAGGCCGACGTGACACACAGGCTTGGGATCACGAAGCCTGTAACAGGTGCTGCTGAAAGATGAAGAGAACATTTTGAAAGTGAATACTGGATTCTTTCCAAGGAACTGGATGAAGACGTAGATATTTTTTTTTTTTCGTATGTCAAAATTAAAATTCCACAATTTGTTGAAAAAAAAGAAAATCAGGAAGATTACTGAATAAAGGTGCCACTAGAAACAATTACTTTAAAATAAATCAATAAAAAATAACCTAAAGTTGGCATCAAACACAATTATCTTTGACAAATTTTTCATTCAACATCTGAAATCAAAAGTTCTCTGGAATGCTGATCCTGTGACTGTCCGTTATCAGGGCGTCGCTCACACTCAGAAACGTCTCGGCAACTGTTCGGCGCGTCACCGTCACGTTACGCCCAAACATTCCTGGAAAAACTCCGTGACGTGAAGGTGCCGTGATGGGACGGTGGCGTGTTGGGGGCGAGCCGTTAGGGGTGAACAGGTCTATTTTTTATTATATGGAAGAAATTTTGACGGAGTGGTGACGTGACACGATGAAACGGTGACGTGATGAATAGCGGGAGTTGGCCATGACAGTACAGACAGACTATAACTCCACGCATGTTTCCTTCACGGCTTACCCCCCCACAACACTCCATTCACTCCTTCCTTTCTTCTCCACGCACACACACACACACACACACACACACACACACACACACACACACACACACACACACACACACACAGTATATATCTTCATAGAACTTCACCCATGTTTTAGAGACTTCCTCACCTCATTAAGCTTTTCACTAAACACCACAATAAAATACATTTCTGTATTTACTCACAATTCACCCACAAATTTAGCCTACTACACAATTTTTCTCTTTAACTTAGTCTAGATCCACATACCATAAACTGATTTTTTTTTCTTTTCATATATGAAGGTGGACTCAAAAGAGAAAAGAGAAAAGGACTCGTTATTTCCAAAACTGAAGACAATTTAGTTCCAAAAATACCCAGACACTCTTCTCTTAAAACAGTTCGTCATGGAAAGAGGAAATAACAGAAACAGACAGAAAGCTGCAGAGTTTACCTGGTGGAAGGGATAACAGAGTGAGGCACTGGTTAATTCTTACGTTACTGAGATGGACAACTAAGGGATGAAAGTGAGTCGAGACTTGTACAGCAAGGACGCTTACAATTACCCAATAGAATCATTCCTTTACATAAACTATTGTCTACTCTGTTTTATTCATCACTTGTATTGGTTGATTGGTGGATTCTCTCTCTCTCTGTTTCTCTCTCTCTCTCTCTCTCTCTCTCTCTCTCTCTCTCTCTCTCTCTCTCTCTCTCTCTCTCTCTCTCTCTCTCTCTCTCTCTCTCTCTCTCTTCGCAGTAGCAGCAGGAATAGCCCACTTTATCTTATTCATTTACTTATTCCAAAGGCATCCAGCTGAGTATTTCAAACATATATGTAGAGTTTGCAGACATAGGGACACTATATGCAACTTCGTATACCACAAAAGGTTCTTATTGCTAATTCTATAGGAAAAATATAATATTTTATGCATATACTACCTTCCCTTCCTAAAGTTTCGCGTTTTTTTACTAAACTAATATTTTTTTCTCCTACTCTCTTCATCAAAATTCCTCCACATTCTTTTCTGGCATAACTTAGCAGACTTGCAGCGCCCAAGGCCACACCACGTCCTTTCCACGCACCCTCGGCCTGTCCATTCCCACATCTAGCCGCCCTTCACACCTTCCACGTCATCCTCTCACTCACTAACACTCACGTCAAGCCTCTTCAAGTATTTTTTTTTTGTGCGCGTTTTCTCACCACCACAGCATATTTTCTCTCTCCTACGAATACATCCTCCACTTCCCAACGCAAGTGTCTTATTCTTTTCTTAACTGTTTATGGAATTTTTGCTAAGTATAGTACCTAAAAGTAAGGGACACATGAACTCTTATATCGTGAGAAACCTCATAACGTTTAGAAATACAACTTCCTCATGTTGCACGGTGGGGAATGCACCCTCTAACTAATCTATACGCTACTAATACTCCACGTGAATGCTTTCCGGGCCGAAGTACTGCTGATCTTTCCTCGGGGCAGTGTGTGGATAACAGTATATCTTGATGGCGAGGCTGGTGGTGTTAGTGTTTACACAGAAATGCTCCGCCCTACCGTTGTTACATGAAATATACGAGCGTGTAATTCAGCGGCGCGGTGTCTGGCTGGCTCTGGGAGGAGGGCCACACCTGAGCACAGCAAGGGAAAGGTGCAAGGGGGCCTGGGGCGGTGCTGGAGAGAGAGCCACTTAAGTACCTACAAGACTAGAGCGGAATGTTATTAAAATGATAAGAAGATACTGCTCCTAATCTACGTTATGCAACAGTGAACCAGCAAGGGACTGCAGAGTACGAAGACTCCTTCCGCGTCTCCTGCAAACACAAGGAAATAGGACATTCTTATGTAAACACACAAACACGCACGCACACATTTTCTCTCTCTCTCTCACTCTCTCTCTCTCTCTCTCACACACACACACACACACACACACACACACACACACACACACAACACGGCCCGGTAGCTCAGTGGTTAGAGCGCTGGCTTCACAAGCCAGAGGGCCGGGGTTCGATTCCCCGGCCGGGTGGAGATATTTGGGTGTGTCTTCTTTCACGTGTAGCCTCTGTTCATCTAGCAGTGAGTAGGTACGGGATGTAAATCGAGGAGTTGTGACCTTGTTATCCCGGTGTGTGGTGTGTGCCTGGTCTCAGACCTATCCCAAGATCGGAAATAATGAGCTCTGAGCTCGTTCCGTAGGGTAACGTCTGGCTGTCTCGTCAGAGACTGCAGCAGATCAAACAGTGAATTACACACACACACACACACACACACACACACACACGCACACCCGGACGCAAACACAAATGCACACACACACACACACACACACACACATACATAAATATATTTTTTTTTTTTACATTACAAGGGCACTGGCCAAGGGAAAACAAAGTGTTGGAAAAAAAAATCCCGCTGGTTGCCAGGCCCTGTTAAGAGGAAAGTAGGAGAAAGAGAAAAAACAAAAAAATCTAAAAGGAGGGTCCAGTTAACGTAAGAGGTGTCTTGACACTCCTCTTTTGAAAGAGTTTAAGTCATAGGCAGGTGGAAATACAGACACAGGTAGAGAGTTCCAGAGTTTACCAGTGTAGGGAATGAAGGAGTGAAGATACTGGTTAACTCTTGCATTAGGAAGATGGACAGAATAGGGATGAGAAGAAGTAGAGAGTCTTGTGCAGCGAGGCCGCAGGAGGGGGAAGGCATGCAGTTAGCAAGTTCAGAAGAGCAGACAGCATGAAAACAGCGGTAGAAGACAGATAAAGATGCAACATTGCGGCGGTGACTTAAAGAATCAAGACAGTCAGTTAGAGGAGAAGAGTTGATAAGACGAAAAGCTTTAGATTCCACCTTGTTTAGTAAAGCTGTGTGTGGATCCCCCAGACATGAGAGCCATACTCCATACACGGGCGGATAAGGCCCTGTACAGAGCAAGCAGCTGGGAGGGAGAGAAAATGGACGAAGACGCCACAGGACACCTAACTTCTTGGAAGCTGATTTAGCAAGAGTAGAGATGTGAAATTTCCAGTTTAGATTTTTAGTGAAGGATAGACCGAGTGTGTTTAATGTAGAGGAGAGGGAAGTTGAGTGTTATATATATATATATATATATATATATATATATATATATATATATATATATATATATATATATATATATATATATATATATATATATATATATATATATATATATATATATATATATATATATATATATATATATATATATATATATATATATATATATATATATATATGCTCAACTTGTTTTTCTCAGTCGACACGGTAATGTCTCCTACTCCGCCTCTCCGTGAAGGATGTTCGTGTCTCCTCCCTGTGGCCATCCCCGGGGACACTTCCATCCGCTCAGAAGTCGCCGTAACTTTCCCATTCAACGCGTGCTTCCTCTTATGCCGTCTTACGAACTTGAGTGATGCGCTGCCGGGCCGGCGAACTTTTTCAAAGCTACTGATTTCCTCTCAGTGTTCGGGTGCCGCGCCGTGCCTACCTTCGGGGCTTTCCACATTCTCACATGAGTTACAGAAAGAAAATTGTGTTACGTGTGTGGTAAGTGGCGTTACTTTTACCAGTACTAATGGGAAGCTGCGAAATATGTCCAGTTTGTATGTTGGAATATCTTGCAAGGTGACGTATTGGCCGGATATAAAAATAAAAGATTATAAATATTATGTTGAGACTTGAGGATCATTATGAAGCTGAAGTCCGAGGTATTGTACACTTTGCTCTACTGGTGATCAAAAGGCTTGATTTGATTACCGAAGCCCCGAGTGAGGAAGCCCACGGTCCGAGAGTAGGTTGGGCTTCCTCACTCGGGGCAACGGTTTTCTAGCGGGTGGGCTTTGAGATAGGAGGTACCCCAAAAAATATCCCCTTTAGCCCATAAATTCCCGTGAAAAGCCCACATAGTATAAACAAAAAAAATAAAAACGTCCCACAAAACAACAGCCTCTAAAGAACCTACAGATTTACTTGCTGTTCGTTCTTCCTTTTGTGTTCTTTTGTGTTCCTCTTTCTCCTGGCCCTTCTCCTGCTCCTCCTCTTCCTCTACATTTCCATTCTGTGCCAGGCGTTCCTCCCTTCACAGGCAAGCAGCGAGCCAAGGAGTACACATCTACCCTCTCATATATTGCTGGCCGCATCGTTTCCGCCCGGTATTCCCTCTTAATGCTCTGGCACTCTTTTTCTCCGGAGATGCTTCACCGTAACAGAAATGTATTATGCGAGTGGTGGTGGTGGTGATGGTGAGTAGAGAAGTAGTGGTAGGTGGGTAGAGGTAGTGTTGGTTGCTCAAAATTGTGGTGAGGCTGTAGTGGTACTGCTTTACTGTGGCAGCACTGTAGAGGTACTTGCGGGGCCGCAGTCGAGCTGGAGCATGCAAAAGTAATGGTGCAACTGACGAAGTGAGGTGGCTCAGATTGGAACGTTGAAATGCAAAGGAAAATACGGGGCGGGAGAAAAATACACTTGGATAAATTTGCATGGGTGCTGAGGAGGAGAAATATGACCAGTGGGAATTCCAGATATGTTTTGTAGCATGAATAGTACGAATAGAAAGAGATTTATTATTACTATTATTACTATTATTATTATTATTATTATTATTATTATTATTATTATTATTATTATTATTATTATTATTATTATTACTACTACTACTACTACTACTACTACTACTACTAGTAGTAGTAGTAGTAGTAGTAGTAGTAGTAGTATGGTGTCATCTTAATTTAATGCAGATATATAATTTTTTCTTTTACTGGTTAAGGGAATGACTGACTGAGAGAGTGATTAAATGGTTGTCTGCTTCTTTAACTCATTGTATCTACTCAGTTCTCTTCATCAATTTATCCACATCATTAACAGAAATCACAAACAATAACTGTCATAAGAATCACAATTTTAGACTATTCATAACAAGTCTACTTTCCCCTTCATTTAGTTAATCATTTATTGTTTACCGATTTGAGATAATTTGTCAATGTTTATAGAGTAAAACAAAGAATCTGTGTGTGTGTGTGTGTGTGTGTGTGTGTGTGTGTGTGTGTGTGTGTGTGTGTGTGTGTGTGTGTGTGTGTGTGTGTGTGTGCAAGCATTAAACAGTGCATGTACAAAAGGATGCCAAGACAAGTAGCATACTGAACTTCGGTAAACATGTTCTCATCACGTATTTGTGCAGGTAGAAAAAAAATATGAGCCGGGGGAAGGAAAGCAAACAATGTAAGAGTATAACAGGAATATCCAGTAGTATTGTAGCTCTAATAATTTTTCATTCTCTCTCTCTCTCTCTCTCTCTCTCTCTCTCTCTCTCTCTCTCTCTCTCTCTCTCTCTCTCTCTTGTAAAGCAAATGCACCGGAATCACCGTCAGGATACAATGAAAAATACCTTCGTTTGCAAATTCGAACACACACACACACACACACACACACACACACACACACACACACACACACACACACACACACACACACACACACACACACACACACACACACACACACACACACACACACACACACACACACACACACACACACACACACCTAATATTCCTGTTCTCCTGCTGCCCC
Source organism: Portunus trituberculatus (assembly GCF_017591435.1). Taxonomy (NCBI): domain Eukaryota; kingdom Metazoa; phylum Arthropoda; class Malacostraca; order Decapoda; family Portunidae; genus Portunus; species Portunus trituberculatus. Next base: position 36,294,056 of record NC_059292.1, read on the forward strand.
ACGTCCACGATCCCATTTCCCATTCTGCAAAAGCATTCTTTCCCTGAGCCTACTTGCATATTCGTTAGAGAAAGAAAAAAAAAACATGCCTACCCGCTGTTCATGCAGACTCACATTCCTTTCCGTCCTGCCTGCCCCGTGCCTGCCTGCCGCTTGTGTGTGTGTGTGTGTGTGTGTGTGTGTGTGTGTGTGTGTGTGTGTGTGTGTGTGTAGTTCCTGTTCAGGCACGCATCGATCCTTTCTTTTCTTTTTTTTTTTCTTCTTTCCTGCAGTAGATGCTCATAGTCAGGCGGGTTTCATGCAAGGCTGCTGCTCTTCCATCAGTCTCGTCACGATAATACTGACTCTAGAGCCTTCCCTCCCTTTTCTCTTTCCACTGCCTTCCCTGCCCTCCCTCTCTGTCCTCTCTCCCTCCCTCCCTGCGTGCCGGCGGGGGATCAGGAGGCCGCCGCCACCACACGCACCTCGCTGCCTGCCTCGACAACTTGATCTTCCCCCGGCCGTCAGTCGTGAGTGAGGGACGGAGTGCGCCCGGCCAGGAGACACATGAGCTGACCCAGCGATTAGGTCCGGCTGGAATGGTGTGTGTGTGTGTGTGTGTGTGTGTGTGTGTGTGTGTGTGTGTGTGTGTGTGTGTGTCCTCTAGAATTTCTTCTTTACTCAAAAAATTGTCACGGGAACATACACGCACGCACACACACACACACACACACACACACACACACACACACACACACACACACACACACACACACGAGTATACGTACAAGACACCTCCTACTCATACTCTGTTTCCACACCACACCACGTAGCAGAGTAAGGCGACAGGAAGCTCCCTGGAAACACACCTGGATCAGCGGCTCAACTCGCTGGCAGGTGGGGCTCCGTGCTGGGGAGGGGAAGGAGGCGAGAACTAAACACGACACTGACCCAGCCCTCCCTTCACCTCGCTCTCCCCTCTGCGACGCCTATGAACCCTTACTAAGACCTTCTTCCTCCCCTTTAACACCCCTTGTAATACATCCAGACCTGTCCTCCACGGCCTCCTTTACTTCCTATCCCCCGCCCCACCCTCCGCTGTACCCAGGCCCTGCATCGCATCCCACGGGTTCTGGCGGCGCTTCGGACACAAACTCGCTGGTTAAATTTTAAGTTCCGCAACGTGACTGGTGCAAAGGGAAGGAGAGGCCCGCCCCAGCCGCTCCTTGCTCATGTTGTTTTGCAAGATTACACCGCCAACCCTTTATAAGCAGCAGAGAAATATGTGCGTTCTAATTCTCCTCCAAGTTATTCTTAAATTTTCATGGCTTGCAATTTGCGCCACAAATGCCTCGCGGTATGTCTGGGTATGTATATGTACGTATGTTTGTATGTGTATTCTTGTTTGTTTGTTTGTGTGTGTGTGTGTTTGTGTGGTGTGTGTGTGTGTGTGTGTGTGTGTGTGTGTGTGTGTGTGTGTGTGTGTGTGTGTGTGTGTGTGTGTGTGTGTGTGTGTGTGTGTGTGTGTGTGTTTAGTCATCTGCTACGGAGTTCTTTGTTACAAGAACCATAAACGAGTCACTGCTGTATTCTTTACTATAAGCTACTCGTAACTATAAACTCTCTCTCCCTCTCTCTCTCTCTCTCTCTCTCTCTCTCTCTCTCTCTCTCTCTCTCTCTCTCTCTCTCTCTCTCTCTCTCGTGATCATCAGTGCTTGGCCTCCTCGTTCCAACACACTGCCTCCCTTTCACCTAGCGCCGCCCACATGCAGGTGTCTGCCTCAGGTGTGCACCAAACACCTTCCCTCCCCGCCCTTTGCTAAGTGATCTCCCAATTACTAGGTGGAGTGCGTACCTGGCTCCTCCAGACACCTCCGTGACGACCTGAGCCCTTTGTTATTACACCGCCTCCACCTCCACCTCCATCACCTCACACCTTCCACTCCTCCTCCTCCTCCTCCTCCTCCTCCTTCTGTTTTGGTTGTCTGCTTCTGAAACCAGCGCCAAATATACCTATGTATTATTATTATTCCTCGTCCTCCTCTTTCTTCTTCTTACTCCTGTTTTGCTTGTCTGCATGCCTCTTCCCTAGTTGCCTAAAATGTCCACTTTTTTCTTTTTTTTTTCTTTTTTTTCTTTTTTTTCTTCTTCTTCTTCCTCTTCTTCTTCTTCTTCTTCTTCTTCTTCTTCTTCTTCTTCTTCTTCTTCTTCTTCTTCTACTACTGCTACTTCTTTTCTTTCTTTCCTTCTTCTTCTTCTTCTTCTTCTTCTTCTTCTTCTTCTTCTTCTTCTTCTTCTTCTTCTTCTTCTTCTTCTTCTTCTTCTTCTTCTTCTTCTTCTTCTTCTTCTTCTTCTTCTTCTTCTTCTTCTTCTTCTTACCCATTCTTCTCCTCAAGTTATATTTCTCCTCTGCTTCTTATTCTGGTTCCAAATTTTTTTTTCTTCCTCTTCCTCCTCTTCCTCTTCCTCTATTTTATTCTTCTTTTTCTTCCACCTCCTCTTTTTCCTCCTTCTTTCCTTCTCCTCCTCTTCCTCCTCCTACTGTTGTATTCTCTCTGTACTCCTTCCCTGCGCATAGTAGTACATCCACGCATTACTCTTCCTCCAGCTCCTCCTCCTCTTCCTCCTCCTCCTCGATTTTTCTCTTCCGTACATCTTTCCCTGCGCGCAGTACATCCATGCATTATCATCACTCCGCCTCCGTTGCTAAAGTGTTGTGTGTCAAAGGCTTCTGCAAGGAGAGCACTCAGGAAGGATGGTCTAGTGTTCCTTGTTCGCCCGATGCAATAATCCAGCGCCCCATTTGGCTCTTGTCACTCCAAAGATCACCGGCACCATGTGAGTGTGATGAACATGATGCCTGCCACGTGTATTAATTTAGGTTTACTCGTGATTCACTCATACATGTTATTTGTTTTGTGGAATTCATTGGTGAGGAGGTAAAGGGTAATGATGAGTATGGTGTTTCTGTTACTTGTCTAAATATACCATGACGCGTTTTCATATTCTTTCTGCTTACTATTTGTTGATTTTAAAAAGCTTCAGAAACTTATATGGGAGATTGAAATAGTGAGGACTGTGGCCATTAATCTTCTGACTTCCATAGACCCCTCCTAATGTCAAACTAATCATACTCAAATCTCAAGATAAAAATGTGTTTCAGTATTAAAGGGGTTAACTTTTGTTGTGTGTTCCATGGGGAGTAATGTAAAGATAAGTGGTAAAGTGTGCTCGTAATGTCCATGTGACTGGCTTGAATAAGGAGAAATACAATGGTGAGGAGATGAATAACAAACATGATCATGATGTTTCGTTATCTAAATATACTGACTGAAGTTAACTCTGCTCTTTGGTGAGGAGATAAGATGATCCTGAAGTCTCTGTCTTTTACTTAAAATAATGACAAAGGTTTTGGTTGTGATTTTTTTTTCTTATGTAAGAGAGGAAAACTGGCCAATTGTTGAGCGCGTTCCGTAAAAATTCAAAGAGAAGCTAGATCCGGAAAAGGACTCAGAAGGAATCAGGAATAATACAAATACAAGCAATTTTCTGGTTATCAATACCAGGCCACAATACACAAGGTAATGCGGACAGCAGTATTACGAGATCATATGAGGTTGCTCTTGAAAACAAACAAAATGAGGACAAAATCATTCTCTTTCCTCCGTACCATAAGTCCCACTAGTCAACTTTGTTACAATACAACACAATGCCTGCGATCCATTCCCCACTAACTCTAAGCTTTTACAGCGAGACTACTGATTTCACAAGACTTCCTTACCAATAATATTCCATGGATGTTTTCCTTTTCGCCTCTCCACACCACGGCACTAAGCCAACACACCCATTCTCCGTGACTGGACACCTGACTCCTAATTGGCCACTGCACTGTATCAGTCATATGTCACCTCAGCCGTCCCTTTCCAGCAATTTATTGTGAGTAATTTAATTTATCATTCAATACTGTCTTTGCAATTCAAAAGATCTCTCTCTCTCTCTCTCTCTCTCTCTCTCTCTCTCTCTCTCTCTCTCTCTCTCTCTCTCTCTCTCTCTCTCTCAATATGAAAGCTTCACACCTGACCCATCCTTTATGAATTTCTATATATTTCTCTTATTTAAATCATTATTTATTATGTGATTTAGTGCCATGTGAAGTTACTATGTTACTAATTCATCGCACATCTTCATGTTACGTGTCAAAATTATAAAAAAAGATAATATTATAGCTTCAGCTACAAGCGGAATTTAATTTGAATATCATGAATATTATGAATGACCTTCATTTATAAAACTGTAAGTGATAAAATATGTTTAGTTAATTAACTAATCCAGTGTCTGACATACACATGAATTATATTCATAGAACTGTAAGAAAATATACATGCTTAATTACTTAACACAACGTGAGCTCTGCGAAGTTGTGACTGATGTTGAGGAATATTTCACTATTGCGTATGTATACCATACGTGTGTATATATATATATATATATATATATATATATATATATATATATATATATATATATATATATATACACACACACACACACACACACACACACACACACACACACACACACACACACACACAACAAGCATTACGAGCCCTTCCTGTCCCTGCAGAACTACTAACAGCAGAAAAATTTCCTGCTGGCAGTAATTCCTGCTAAGTGACTCACCTCCCAGTAACTGAGTATCCAAGGGAAACTCGTTGACGAAAATATTTTTTTCCTAAGCATAAAATTTCAGTTTTTTTCATAATTTGATTGATTTTTTTTTTTTTTTTTTTTTGCCATTCCTTCCTGGTATATTCAAGAGATACGCTTAAGGCACATGGCATTAAGGGATCCCCGTCACCGGGGTGGTAAGCGAGCACGTAACCTTCCCAGTAATCACGCTTACCACAAGCTGTCCTAATGTTATGCCAGTATTCATAAATAAACACAGGGTATCCCTTTGCTGACACTGCTTATAATGCACTCATGTGTATGCAGAAAATCATTTGATTTTTTTTTTACTCGTGTCTCTAAAGAGTCTCGATGAAAATCTCAAGAAATTATCTCGTTATCTTCTGACAGCAATGTTTGCAGCAGTGTCTCTCTCGCTTCCAGGATGAACCAACACGCGGCCGCTGCATGACGGTCAGGACGCGCCGGGGAGGCGATTACCCCTTGCCAAGAAAAATAAGAACAAACGACATAATTGCAATAATCAAAAAACACGGTTGACACAAAGGAGCTGAGCTGCTGCGAGGCGAGGTGGCTGCATCGCGCCTCATCATGTTTTATTCCTCCATTTGCCCGCTTATTTACACAAATGGATGCGGGCGTGGCTGCGAGAATAACAAAGAGAAAGTTCGCTGCTGCACTGTCCCGACCCGCAAAAGAGGACGCTAAATGCGATCAAAGAGAGAGAAAAAACAGACAGATAACTTAAATAACTAAGATTCAAGTACTGGAGTAATATATCTTAGGGATTATCATGTATTACAGATAAGACAAAAAAAAAACCTGCATGTCAAGATAACAAAGTTCATGAAGGCAGCCTACGTAGTGTGTGTGTGGTCGTCAAAATTTACTATTTACACATACTCCATCTACAAACTATGTATCTATCAACACATACACACACACACACACACACACACACACACACACACACACACACACACACACACACACACACACACAGTTCGCGGCCACTCTTTGGATCTGGGGTGCGTGGTGGAGTTCCCGCCAAGGCCAAGGTAACGAGCTCATTATGAGGGCCAGGTCTGGACGGCCGTTGGGGCGGGATGAAGGGTGCCATAACTCAGCGTTAGTGCCAGCAGGCGGGGCGGGGCGGGGCGAGACGGGGCGCGGCTATCCCTTCGTCAGCTATTCCCTTCCACCGCAGCCCTCCCTCAGCCTTCCCTCCTCCTCCCACTGCCTCTCCTCCCTTATTGATATGCCAGCGTGCCTGATTGCTGGGACCTCGTGTTCCTCCACCTCGGCTCATTTGGCTGCCTGGGTTATATTTACGACTGTACTCTCACTTCTCTCCCTCCTTCCCCCAACCTTTCTACTTTTTTCCCTCCTTTTCTCTTTTATCTGACGTCCCTTTCAACCGTTCTCACTCCACTTGCCTTGCCTTTGAAGTGGGTGAAATATAAGGTGAAATATACGTGCCGCCGGGTGTAAGGGACCACAAAAGGAACATACGAGCAGCGAAAATTTGGTGCGGAGGAGGGAGAAGGTTCCCGCCCCGTAATGAAAATGACTAAGGCATCGAAAATGGATGGACCGACTCGCAAAATGCTTGGCTGTGGAGGTAAATATTTGCGAGGCGGCGGTGGTCGTCTTGAGCTTTTTGAAGGGGAGGTGTTGGAGGGCTCAGTTCAGATACTGTGTGTTTGGAAGAACCTCCACTTCCATAACTGTACGAATGGAAAAGAATATGAAAAAATGCGCACACCACTTTACATTACGCACCAACATGCCGCCGGGATACGAGTAACGTGCAGCCTCGTGATCTTTAAAGAAGAGAATGCAAATCCACAAGACTCAAAGGAGGAGGAATGCCAGCTGAGGAGATCCCACAGCCAGCCACTGCCAGACACCACTACTGCCTGGCTGGGGCGTTAAAAAGGGAAAGGCTCCACTCCCCGTACAAAAGCTATCACCACCAGTACTGTTTCTATAAGAGCACACCATAACCACATTGCTGCCGCCTATGACACATGGAGGCTCAAAGAACTGCTCCAGAACACAACAGTCTAGGCTTCTCAGGTTTCCCATCACGTACACGACCAGCGAAGTGTTGTGCTCGTTGACAGCCCCTTCCCCTCCTTGCATCCCCTCCTGCAGCATGCATGGCGGAGGTTCCAGTGCTCAATCTTCACCTCTGCACCAACAGCCTCCATCACACGGCCTCTCGCTGCCACCTCAAGCCATTTACTTTAATAAATATAAGGGAGAATCACCAGGCTATGTAAGTGTTTTGAGGGATGTATCGTGTCTAGCGGTATTCTAAAGGTGACATATTGAATAGATGAATAGATCTCAGCAATGTTAATAAATAAATAAGTAAATAGATAAACAAGACAAGAATGTATGCGGATAAATAAATTAACACCATCTTCGCTATTTCCTCTCTCTCTGTCTCTCTCTCTCTCTCTCTCTGTCTGTCTGTCTGTCTGTCTGTCTCTCTCTCTCTCTCTCTCTCTCTCTCTCTCTCTCTCTCTCTCTCTCTCTCTCACACACACACACACACACACACACACACACACACACACACACACACACACACACACACACACACACACACACACACACTAACTCACACACCTGCACATTCTCTCTCCTTTACGAAAATCAATTCAAACACAAAATCTCAGAAGACAGGAGGAACGACAGCAGGAAATGAAATATTAACTATACATCGATATAAACACACAAGTTATTCACACACACACACAAGGAAGAATCACTCCCACCCAGCGAGAACCACACTTTACTTAGCTTACTTACCTTTGCCCAATGGAGGAGGAGCGTCATCAGCGTGGCAAGACATGGCAGAGTTGGTCTTTTTCCTCTGAGCTACTCGCCATCTGAAAAGGACAAAAGGGAAGCAGTTGTTTAGTTGCTACTGCCAAGATATGTGTGTGTGTGTGTGTGTGTGTGTGTGTGTGTGTGTGTGTGTGTGTGTGTGTGTGCAGGGTGGTGGTGGTGCTGGTGGCAGTATGAACAGGAGTAAGAGTATGAATAGGAGTAGGAGTGATGGTGGTGATGGCCTAAGTAAATAAGCTCAACCCCTTTAATTTGTGAGCGACAAAACAAAATGTAAATAAGTGTACGACCATGTACTTTTGTCACTAATAATTTACACGCACACACACGCGCGCGTACACACACACACACACACACACACACACACACACACACACACACACACACTCCCTCTCCCCTCGCACATTTTCCTGCTATTCCCTTCCCGTAATCTCCTTCCCCGTACGCTTCACTCCTACCCACCAGGCTGCAGCCATCCCCGCGCCGCCCTCTGCTAATCCCCCACATCAATGCCACTCTACCGGACCTACGCCGCACCATTACCTGCCCCGCGACACGTCACTAAGCCTTCTGAAACCCCTACCCCATACTGACACACACACACACAAACATGCACAGCTCTCTGGCTGCTTTTATCTAAATAAACTATTTATTATTACTATTATTATTATCATTATTATTATTAGCATTATTATCATTACTATTATCATTACACACACACACACACACACACACACACACACACACACACACACACACACACACACACGTACACACTAATTTTCATTCTCACTTAAACATTAACTACTCCTCCTACTTAAACATTAACTACTTCTCTCGCTGTATTCTAAATGTCAAGCAATAAAAACATTAATTAGTTTAGAAGGGCTAGGAATGAAAACGTCCTTGGCACTGTATAGAAACACTTTACCAATATAACAATGCTAGAAAGAAAAAACTACTATTATGAAATCGATATCGTACACACCTCTTAAAAATGCATTAAACCATTCATGTATATGCCCACTTTCCTTCTCTTTTGGCTAATGTACCTATAAACTTTTTGCCTGTCAAATCATACGAGAGAAAAAAATATACTATTATGATATCGAGTACGGTGCACACCACTTTAAATATGCAGTAAATAACTCAATATATACTCACTTACCTTTCATTTTGGCTACAGGTAATATTTCCTTGTACCTTTCCTTGCCTCTTTACCTCACACATATACTTCATCTTTACAGTATTCCAGCTTTCGTGTTATTCCTATTGAGTCGCAATCATTTGGGAATTTTAACAATGAACTAGTCCAGTGACGTATAGCCTTGTTGCAGCGCTCACTTTCCGTCAATCAATGAGCCAATGTTACCTGCTTCGCGTGTTACTCTACAGGTGCATGGTTAAAGGTACTAATATTCACCTTTACCTGGTGTTACACTTTTCACGGGTCTGATTCTTGCGTAGTGATCAAAACCCTGACTTATTTCTGATTTGGCTCTTCTTATCTATGCACGTACTGGATCTCCCCCTTTGTCGCATTCTCTCTCTCTCTCTCTCTCTCTCTCTTTCTCTCTCCCTGGAAAAGCTACTGGATAAACAATATTTTGCAGAGGGCAATTCAGTGATACTCGACGTACAACTCCTTTCAAAGCGATGGGTGACTCTACTGTACAAAACCTTTCACCTCACAGCACTTCACAGAACCAACACTTCACAGCAAAATAACCTTTCATAGCTCAGCACTTCACAACACACACACACACACACACACACACACACACACACTATATGCATCCCAACACTTCAAAGCACAGCACTCATCACAGCAAAACGTTCCTGTATCCGCACCCAAAGCATCGTCGATCCCTTAGGACCTCTCTCTCTCTCTCTCTCTCTCTCTCTCTCTCTCTCTCTCTCTCTCTCTCTCTCTCTCTCTCTCTCTCGCTCTCTCTCTCTCCACACATGCATACATAACTACTATATGATATACTATATGTGCCTCTGACTTTAGTGCTTCCTCGATTTGCTCTCCATGATTTGCAGTTAATGGGTGTGTATACCTTATAAACGAATATACAAGAATGTAAATAAGCAATCATACAAATTCCCAAAAAAGGAACGATTAGTTTGGAAAAAAAACCAAAACATTGATAGCAAAATTCGTAAGATCAAAGTTATCACGTTCACCAGCAAGTTCGCACAGACAAGCAAGGTGCGAGAAGTGTGTACCGTCAGAGAGTGCACTGTAAAGCGTGCACCTAAGCCTCGGCCTCCCTCCTGGCGGTGGATAAGAAGCTGATATGAGGCCTGGAAATCAATGTCCCCAGCAGCCGGTCACCGCTCACACCCAGGGCCCCGAGCGCCGCCCCGGCCCGCCATAAAGAGCACTTTGTCGTGGTTGCAATCTGCAGCAGAGCCCGAACAGCGTCCCGTCCCTCGCGGCGGACAGGTTGATGGACGGCGCGCAGCCCGGAGTGCCGTGCATCACCCCGCCAGTAGTCATTTGTTTACACTCCAGATGGCCGCGGATGTTCTCCGGCGAAGTCGTATATTGCTTAGAGGAGAACCACTTCCCCTTCATGCCGCCCCCGTTATTGCTTTTCAATACCGCGGTGCCGGAGACAAGTTGCTGAATATTCCGCCTGTAACTTCACTAGTGCATGATAAACTTCGACGCTCCCCGCCTCGCCCTCACGTCTGCCGGCAACTTCGTTAACCACCCCCCAAGGAGCGCCGCGTGGAGGGAATTTTGTGATAATCGAGGATTCAGACGCGCTTAGAATAGCTCGCGCGTGCCAATCGAGGCCTCACACAGCCTCGTAAACACTTGTCCCTTAGAGGAATGAGGCGAGCAGTACCACACATAGTGCAGGACCATCCATACATTTTGGACACATGTTGAGCTACGAAATAAATGTCAGAGTAAACCCTTATTTATAGATCTATTAGGCGTACCCAAGCGCGACACTTCAGTTACCCAGAGCGCTGAAGATGTGGGCTGTGGCAGGAGATGTACTGATAAGAAGCGCGTACCTTCCCTTGCACTTTGTTGATGCCTCCTCAGCACTGCACGAGACGGAAGGGCGCAATCCAAGTTCGATGCAATAGGTAACATGTAGGTAACTTGAAAGCACTTAGAGATATCGGCCAAATAGTCGGGTAGAGGCAGGAATGGCGTGCGCGTCCTGCTAATACCAGGAGGTTGTCTTCGTCACGCACCTAACACCTCCCTGATTGCGTGAGTCACCTGATCAATACCTACTGGGTGTGCTCTACCATTCTGCTTGTAACGTTTACCTGCCTGCCTGCCAGCCTGACGTTAATGGGTGGCGTGTCAAGGCAATTTAACGCTACATGACACGGATAAATACACTTTCTTCTATTTGGAGTTCCTCTAGATGGCTACGTAAAACTGGATAAACGAAAGATAATTCAGCATTAAAATAACCACAAACATTTCGAATAAAGGAGTAAAAATAGAGGAGATGCACTGTTCCCAGTCAAATAATGTTTATAACAAGGTAATAAAATAATATGAAACAAAATAAAAGTCCCTCCAATAAGCATAAGACACCTTCTGAGACATAAATAGTCTTGTAAAGTGAGTTCCTTCCACCTGGTGCCAGTAAGTGAGGCAGATCTGCTAACACTGAGTCGTGCGGCGGAGCTTACTGCAATCCACATGTCATGATGAAGTGAAAATGATACCGCCCAATCAGACCGGCTTACCACGACAGGTGACGATGAGGACGCCGCCCCGGGCACACAGACAATATAACACGGAATGCACGACTCTGCCTTTTTTTTTCTTTCTTTCTTTCTCTCTCTCTCTCTTTTTTTATGTTCGGTGAAATATAGATGGAATTTTTTTTCTTTGCTTTTTCCTTCTTTTATTTCCTGCTTCTTGTTTTACTACCTCTTCTTCTTCTTCTCCTTCCTCCTCCTCCTCCTCCTCCTCCTCCTCCTCCTCCTCCTCCTCCTCCTCCTCCTCCTCCTCCTCCTCCTCCTCCTCCTCATTTGTCTTTCTTTTTAAGGAATTTAGACTTCAGTAAAAAAAATATCGACTAGTCTTCTTCTTCCTCCTCATTCTATTACTTCTGTTTCTTTACTCTCTCCTTTCTTTCCCGGGAATTAATGATTTTGTGTATTTTGCCACGATAATTTTTTGTCTCTCTTTTAGATTGTTTAGTAAAATATTTCTGTAATGCAGCTTTTTTTTTATGTTCATATTTTTCATAGCTTTTAGGGAAATGTTCAATGTCTGGAACATTTTTCATTGTTTTCATACTAATTCATAGTTGAACAAAATGAAACTGTTTCTATATAAAGCTGGTGTGATCATATTTAGTAACAAAGTTGTGAATATTTATCTTTTTATAACTATTACTCTACCAAATATACCTACCTATTTTATCTATCTGTCAGCATCCATGTATGTATCTATCTACCTGCCTATTCATTTACGTATGTCTGTGTCTGCCCAGCTATCCCTCCATCATCTAGTTCTTCGGCTTATGTATATATCTATCATGAAAATACTTGAACAAATTCTAAACAAAGACTGCCTCACTTCCATCTTCCGTCACCGTCACTTTTCGTCCTTCCTTCCGCCCCCATCGACTTCCTCTTCCCATTCGTGCCTACCTGTGTCCCTCCGTAACTGCAGTTCACGTCACATTCCTTTACGCAAAAAAGACTTAGAGAGGATTACATCGGAGTCTGTGTCGTTGTCTATAATCTTGTTTCGCAATCGCCATGTTCTTGCAATTGTTGTGTGTTAGAGTCACAGGCGAACTATTCCAGACAATCCCATTCCTGGTTGATAGTTTGTTCCAATTTTGTTGTCGAGATATAGCTTTGGCCTGGTAACCTGAGAACCTGACTGCGTGGATGGTTTCTGTGTAAGGTGAACCCCAAGCAAGTTCCACGTACGAGGATTGTATCATGAAAATTCCAACGAAAATATAAAGTTCTTAACATGACAAATACCTATCCGTCCATCCTAGCTTAACTTATCTCAACCTAACCTCAACGACTTAACTTACCCTTAACTTAACATAACTTAAGTAAACCTAACCTATCCTAACCTTATCTATGTTAACCCAATCTTATCTAACAACTTACCAACTTACCTAAATCTTAAACTTAAACCAAGTGTTACAGAACCTAGCTAGCCCAAGCAAACCTTACCAAACCAAACTAAAACTGAATCAAACCAACCAAACCTAACCCAATTTAATCTAGCAGTTTATTACAGAGGGATTATCTTCAAGGGAATCTTTTGAATGAAATATCTATTCGTGAGAACTTCAAAGAATACTAAGGCAAGAAGCTAATATAGGTACAAGCAAACACACACACACACACACACACACACACACACACACACACACACACACACACATAGAAGAAAGAGTGTTACGTTCAGTGTGACAACAAAGAGTGACCTTGAAAGAATTTAGGAGACATCGATCTTACGTACATTACCTGGGAGTTTTTACATCGTTCTAGTGACACAGGTATTAATCAGGACACCGCTCAGCTTAGGACACGCTGGACATGACAATTCCAAGCATTTATTCAGCCCTCCCCCACTCTCTCTCTCTCTCTCTCTCTCTCTCTCTCTCTCTCTCTCTCTCTCTCTCTCTCGCTTTTCTCATTTGGTTTCCCTTTTCGATTTGGGTTACCATGGTGCCGTTGGTGGCATTAGGAACAGTTACTAGAGTGAATGCCTTTCCTACCCTCGCACCGTGGCCAGGATTCGAACCCGTGCGCCTGAGAATCCATTGCTCCACGCCGGTCCAGCTACAGTTGATCAGTCTCGACTCTTTAATATTTCAAGATATAGTTGTTGTCAGATGTTGGGTTAGCCATTATACTTTCTTTCATTGTGTTCAGCGTTTTTTTTTTTTCCTTCAATCTAACGTCCTTTGATATGTTTAAAAGCTGTCAGTTGTCAGGCTTTGTAAAAATATTGTCAACTGATCAGGAATTTGAGAGAAAGCACGAACATGGATATGTGAGAACAGTACAGTATGTTACTACACAGATTACTGATAACTCGTACATTTCGCTATGGCTTTTCGGTGGTGCGCGTCACGATACACTTCTCTAGTACACAACAAAGGTTTACGCCCGCAAGCTTCATCACGTACCCTAAAAAAAAAAATAAATAAATAAATAAATAAATTGTACCATATCACGTAGAATTTCACTGTCCCACCAATTGACACACATAAAACATAACGAGCAGTAACATTCATAGTCCATATAATAAACAACCGCTAAGACGACCTGAACCAGCGTGGCGAGGTATAAGCCCCCAAATACTGGAAGAGGATTTTCTATTTGACTTCACATGCATTGTTTCGAAAAATAAAATAAAGCAAAACACAACGATTTTTAAAAGGTAGACCATTAAAAATCATAATAAAAGTAAAATGGCAACAGAAATCAATGAACAAATAGAGAGCTGAAAACAAAGCAAAGCAAAATACATATTCAAGTAAATAAACAGATAAATAAATAGACATCGTGAATAATTAAACAAGTCTGGGCTTCATTTTCTTTTCCATTAGCGTAGGATATTGACAATTACAACCTGCCGCACATGGAAGACTGAATGATTAATACACTTCACCAATACAACAGGGTCATATGGTGCCGCTCATCAAAAACATCACACAACAAAACATTCCCTTAACTGTCAAAGGAAAAAAAGATAAAATAATGCAACATATCACGAAAGATAACTCGATATTGAAAATTAAATCAAACTGAAAATCACGTTAAAACAAGGGAAAAGATCAAATACGACATCAATATGAAAAAAAAAAATACTCCATACTGAAAACTAAATCAACTAAAACCGCATTAAGCAATTACGATTCACAGTGAAACTCAAACAGCAGATCAAAAGTAACGAGACAATAAAAACTCAACCAATCAACCTACAGGAGTCATCAGTGAAATAACCTATCCACTCCACCACTTGAAAACACCTATTACCTATCCAGCTACGACCATCTTTCTAAACTCTTGGAAAGAAATAAGTTCCAATATTCCCTGGATTTATTAACAAATAACATCTACAAAAAACATAAATAAATAAATAAAATCATCACACGTCACGGGGAAGACACTCAGACCAGACCAGTATTGCCTTCCCCTTTACTAGACTGACGCGTTCCAGCCCTGAAGGACTAAAGGTTCTCGGGGTTACCTGTAAGGGCGTGGGCTCGGCGTGATGTGAAGGCCCGGTTCTCGCTGCCTCACGCCGGCCTGTCTCTCGCTCCGCCGCTTCCTTGAATTCGATACGTATACAGACGAGTCAGGATAGATAGAGGGTCAGGTAAATTGGTATCTGTGTGTGTGTGTGTGTGTGTGTGTGTGTGTGTGTGTGTGTGTGTGTGTGTGTGTGTGTGTGTGTGTGTGTGTGTGTTTCCATCAGTGTGAGACAGCATCCTAAAACCTTCCACGCTGATTTCTTTATATTCTTTGTCCTGCAGAGAGAGAGAGAGAGAGAGAGAGAGAGAGAGAGAGAGAGAGAGAGAGAGAGAGAGAGAGAGAGAGAGAGAGAGAGAGAGAGAGAGAGAGAGAGAGAGTCCTCAGGGTTATACAAACAAATTCTTTACTTTCTGATATCCTTGGGGGTGGAGGGATGGCATAGGGTGTATGAAAGCCAAGAGCTATTCATAATTTATTTGCATTTGAATAATATAACTAGTATTTATAAACCCTGCGATGAAGCACTGGTGTTCTGATGGTGAAATCGTCCTTTACACGAGTCTGGGAGGGTTGTGCTGTGTTCTCAGCCCACATAGCAGCAGAACACTGTTATATACCAGAGCCGTGTGGCGAGAAGATAATGTTTCAAGGTGTGGAAATGCTATAACCAAACTCGAAGCTCGTGGCGCCGCAAATATTCATGCATCCTACCTTTGATGTAACGCTAGGAAACTTATCATTTGAGGAACAAGAGCGAATTCTGACACCTAACATCTCTATTCGCTCGGTTGTTTCGTAGCTTAATAATGAGAGTCCATCCACGCTGGCGTTTTATGTTGCGCGCCGGGTCTGTCTGCGGCTTAATGATTCCCCATTTAACTTGGTTTTCAGACACCACTGTAATCTTTTGTTGACAAGATGAGCTTCAGGTGACTGTGTACATGGTGCTTCAGAATATGGACAGTCCTGAGGCATGGTAATGTGACAGTCCGCGCCCTCATCTTAATTCATAATCTTCAACAGCACTCGCAAACCACGAGTAACAGCTGACCAGTTTCGCCAAGGCTCGTTATTAACCAGATCAGACGTGTTTGTCGTGACTCACATGATCGTTTCTTCTCAGGTAATTACCGCCTGCCTTGGATTTCCTGTCACTTAAGTGCGACTGACATAACATGCCCAGAGCATCTAATATCTGCAGATCAGATAGAAGGATCACCGTTTTAATATCAAACCAACTTTACAAAATATCTAGTATGATCCTCACCTTCTACTGTACACACATCGTCACAAATATGCTTGCCACATCCGTTGCACACGTCTTGTTACTTAGCGTTGTCGTCAGTTAAGCCAATGCCTTCCATTACAAGGTGACATTGAATTCAGAATCATTATATAAAAGACCCTGATCATACAAATGAATTAGCATGCAACTGTATAGTGCAGTGCATTGCATTAATGCGATTATCTCCCTAATTCACTCAGGTTCATACTGTTAACCAGGTTATAACTTCGAATTTATGTTTATAAAGATAACTTTTCTAGTTTCGTTAAGCATTGCCGATATTATGCTAATGAAGGCAAGAACTAATATATTCACAACTTAAGAAGACAGTAAAGATCCACAAAATATCTTCGCTACACAAAACCGTAATCGTTTTGGGATGAGCTTGCTGTATCATGAGAATACTTCTGTCATATTGAAACTGCACGAATAAAGTCACAGGACACACTGTGCGTGCGTGCGTGTGTGTGTGTGTGTGTGTGTGTGTGTGTGTGTGTGTGTGTGTGTGTGTGTGTGTGTGTGTGTGTTACATTTATCCCCCTCACAGTATATTCACACACTGCCAGCACACTAGTACTTTTAGCCTTGCTTTGAAAGCTTTGTATAAAATAATAAAAATGCAAATACATCCGGTACTTGCAAACTTTTTTATGTAAATTGAATTCGAAATGCAAACGCTAATGATAAAGCATATAAATAAATTAGCTCGGATAATACCCATGTGATAATTGATAAGTGCCGGTAATACAATAAACTCCTGCTATTTGCATATGCAAAACAAGATGATGTGCGGCTGCGTTGTTCCCGTGTTCTGTGAATGTGTGTGTACCAACAGTCAATGTTAATGTGCTGCACATTTATACGAAACACACTTAACAAGCCCTGCCTAGTTAATTACCAGAAAGTAATTGCTTGCAGTCATTATCGGAATTCAGACAGACAGCCGCAGCTGCAAACACACAGACGGCTGGCGGGCGGGATGGGTGCGGGTGGGTACCTGCCTCACACCCTACCCATGCCGCCATGGGACACGGCCTCCTGCACGCTGGAATCTGCCAGCATCGTGGCCACCCAGCCGGGACAGGCGGATGGTGTTCTCTCAGCGATCAGCCTCCATGACCCTGAACCTGACGCCCGCCAATCAGGACCGTAACACAACCTGGGATTACTTCGTCTTTCACCCCATGCAACACAACTCACGCCCCAACACAACGTTGTCATTCTGAGCCAAGTAGGGCTACTCAGCAACCAACCTGCACCTTGGCCAGCTACTCCCTCCACGTGCCCCACTATACCAAGTCACCAGCGCACACGCGTACACACACACACACACACACACACACACACACACACACACACACACACGCAGTCACCTCTTTGATATTCGACAATCTCTTCCAGAAAATAATTGAATAAATAAAACGAAGAGGGAGGAAGAGGAGAGC